>NW_015554222.1:99946-160400 GCF_001515605.1 Sinocyclocheilus anshuiensis
TATATATATATATATGAATATGTATATTTATATGTGTGTGTATATATATAGCATTTTTCTCGAAATGGGCTCCCGCTTCCAACATCATAAAGACTGTAATTTGGGCATAATAAACATAAATCACTGTCTTAGTTTAGGTTACACAACAGATTTGTTTCAAGATTTACATCTTTGAGTGCTTCTGCTTTAGCTCCACTAATAGACATACAATTACAGAATATGCCATCTATAACTCTGCTCAGCTCTGAGAGAATAAACAACGTATCTAAGACAGACACAGAACTAGAAGAAAAATGAAGCCCAGAGAACTGAAACAAAGCATTAAAACTCTCTTAAGTCGCTAATGAGCATCCAGAGTCAGTCTCAGACAGCACAACTCGCCCACAGACCATCTGATGCACTGTACACACAATAACACTAAGGGTGATTTAAAACTGAGAGTTTTATGCTGATTGGCTGGGTCTGAATACTACATGTTTTCAAAATTGACCTGTAGGTGGTTGAATGACTGACTAGCCAAGTAATCAGTCAGAATCTCAGTACAATTTTAGGCCAGTTTCTGGTACATCTCTCTCTGATTTGATGCGTTTAATATAAGGCACGTTCAAAAGCACCTAAATGGAGCACAACAAAAAGGAACAGGGGTCTTGACAAACATTGTCAAAAACGATTTGAAATATTTTTAGCTTTCAAAATACATTTTTACTGTTTTTCAATATTGTTTTTAAGTGTTGTGTTTTAAAAGCTAAAAATATCTCTCTCTATATATATATATATACGTTATAAACAGAATGTATATATATATATATATATACTGTAGATAGATTTTTTACAATTATTTTAATAATTAAATTAAAATTCAATTTTAAAAATGATATGAATTATCTGAATTATTTAACAAATAAAATATCTATTAAATGTTTTATATATACAGATCATATATATATATATTATATGATATACTGGATAATATATATATATATATATATATATATATATATATATTTGATACTTAAGAGCTCATTGCTTATAAAGCTTGTACAGAAAAAAACAGAAAAATGTATAAGATATTTAATTTTATAAATGAAAAAAAAAATCTTTTTTTTTTCAGATGGAAAACATATTTTATACAATTTTGCCACACAATGTCAGGCTGTTGTTGAAAATAAGAACTTGTTCTTAAGTGACTTGCCTGGTGTATTTAAGGTTAATTAAAAAAATAAATTAATTAATAAATTAATAAATAAAAGTTGTCCATACAATCACTTGCAGACACTACCGTCCTATTTACCATGCTATTCATCATCAATTTCAAGTTTACCTGCTCCTAAGTATCATATTAAAAATAAATAAAAAAAAACAAACAAATTGATCATTTTACATGCAAGTCAGATTCTTAAGTGGGCACTTCTTGGCCAGACTAAAGCTGCAAAGTGCACCAGACATTATGCTGAAAGTCAAAGCCTGGCTCTGTGAGACTAATGAGCATCTGTCTGCAGGATACTCTCAAAAGTAGGTTTAAATCACTAACACACAATGCAAATGGCTGCTGAAGTACCAGACATGGACTCATTACAGAAAATTACCATCAGCTGATCATTGATCTTTACAAAATCTTCACTTCCTGCATTGGTGAAATGCGAAGACTTTCTTTGCAATGGCATATTTTAGTACTTAAAGCAAATCTAAAAGGTCAGGTTTGCTCTACTCACAATTACTTAACGAACTCATTAACACGGAATCAGAGATCAAACGACGACCTGGAAGGAAAGAAGTCAAGTGGCCGAAGTTTGGCTACGTAATATGGTGAGATGATGAGATAGCATCCTTTCCCTCAGGTATCCAAGCTGACTGTACACTGCGGCCAGGATTTAACGCCCCAAGAATCAATGCGGCGTGCCAAATGTATCGGTGGCGATGCGGGCGTGATGTAAGGGCCTGCTCTTCCTCTGCCTCCGCCAGCAGGAACGCAGCCAGACTCAGTTAAAGTCATCAAACGCGGCCGCCGATCACTGGGGCAAAGATAATTGTCTTTTCTGGAGATGATAAATAAACAAAAAAACAGCTTGGGATGGAAGCAAACAGGCATGCAACACAGGCATGCAAAAACGAGAGAGAGAGAATATTTCAACAAAGGGTAAAAGGGAGACATTTTAGAGCATCTCACGGTTTCTCATTCCCTTTCCTCTCATTCTCTCTCCACCTGCCTTCATTACTCTAATACCACACACACTTGTGCCAAACTGAATGTAGGTCATCTCTGAATGGGCATGTGAAAGTGAATGGTGAATCAAAACAGTTTATCAATGCGCAGATCTCTGTGCACTATGAGCAGGAGTGGAGGGTCACATAACACACCCCTCACATTTAATGCATAAACACAAATCACACCACACACACAAGCATGTGGAGGCAGATTTCTACATTTACCGAAAATGTGATAAATGTTTGCCTGTGCAGAACTCAGTTTTATTCTTTTATTTATTTTATTTCTTTCAAATAAATGTTGTTCTGAGCTTTCTATTCATCAAAGAATAAGGAAAAAAAATTATTATAGTTTCCACAAAAATATATTAAGCACACTGTGCTAATAAGAAATGTTTCTTGAGCAGCAAATCAGCATATTAGAATGATTTCTGAAGGATCATGTGACACTGAAGACTGGAGTAATGATGCTGAAAATTCAGATTTGCATCACAGGAATAAATTACATTTTAAGATAAATTCAAATAGAAATCATCTATTCTAATTTGTCAAGTCAAGTCAAGTCACCTTTATTTATATAGCGCTTTTAACAATACAGATTGTGTCAAAGCAACTGTACAGCATTAATTAGGAAAATAGTGTGTCAATAATGCAAAGTGACAATAGTAAACACTCATTTTTCAGTTAAAGGCAGTTCATAATTTGTAATAATATTTCACAATATTACTGCTTTTACAGTATTTTTGGTCAAAAAATGCAGCTTTGGTACATTTAGACATCTTGACTTCTTTTAAAAATATATTTTTTTAAATCTTACTAACCCCAAACTTTTGAATGGTAGTGTACAAACTAAATACAAATTTCTATAACAAGCATTTTAAACATCTGTCTATCTATCTATCTATCTATCTATCTATCTATAGTTTCAACTTAAGAGATTTTGACAAACTTTTCATTTCTTGCTAAAAAGGCATATAAGTTTCTTTGAATATCAATTTAATTTACATAAATGTCCTTACAGTCAAAATCTAATTTAAATTCTGCATCCTGTCTGCTACTTCAATTCAGAACTGTAATTCAGGAACCGCAATGGTACACAATCCTGCTGCTAAGGTCTTCACAGTGGTAGATGGTAATGATATTCTGGTCTCTATTTCTCAGGTTCCTCCAATTTAAACTGTGCACCAACCAAAAGACATCATTTTTTTTAGAGTGTAGTATTCATGAAATGCTTTGAACAGAGACCATTATGTTAATTAATTCCTCAAGTCTGCACATTTTTGGCATTTCCTAATTCAAGCATATTGATCTTGTAATATTTCTTACTCCTGCACTGAAATCTTCTTCAGGTAAGGGGTACCTCCCATCTCTCACTTCTGTGCGTGTGAACTGTGAAGGCAGTGCAATTCAAATGCAGAGCATGCTAGATTTCCTTCTCTCCCTGAAAATCGGCACTTGACGTTCACCTCCTCCAGCTAGTGGAGCAGTCTATTTGATCCCCCATTCATTTAATTGACTGATTGTCACGTTGTATCACAAGCAAAGCAAGCACAGCCCGATGTAAAGGACTGCGGCCGGACACTGCACCCCTGCTCTCACTGCCTCTAATGAGAGATTAATGATCGTAGCCATCAATCGCTGCAGCTCCAGCGTGCTGTGAGACTAGAGCTCCAGTGTGCTGTGAGACTAGAGCTTCAGCATTTATGAAACAGTGACCTACAGTGGCAGAGGGCTGAACTGCAAACAGATGGCCATTTCTAGTGAGATTGGACATTTGCATAGCAGTATTTTGCTCTCAAAATACAGTTTATGAGTCCTATGTGCATCTACACAGCAGGAGCAACCCTTGTTGACAATGAAATGCTTTTAAAACATCCACAGAAGACTTCAGATAGCCCAACACCACGTTGAAGATTATGCCAGATTAATCACCTGCCATTGGTCAAGCATAACAATGAAATGAATTCAATTAATTAATTAATGGTGTCAAAAACACTGAGACCATACATCCATAGGACTTAATAGGCTAAATAAATTTATGACTTTGACATTGTCAACTCCACGTTCTTAGAAACATTATTACCACATTTCCTTCATATAATTTTGAGTGCTGCTTTCATTAATGCAAAAAGGTGATTTATGGCCTAATAAAATACTAAGAAATTCTGAAATCATTATTAAAAATTAATGAGATTTTTCACTAAAATTGTTGATATGATATTGACGATATAATCATAATGACAAAATCTATATAAACTTAGTAAAGAATGCAAAATAAAGGCATTTTACTATGGGGTCTCAAACTTTTGGACCGCACTGTATTTCTCAAAAACTATTTAATTTCTTTAATACATTGAAATAATAGATACAAGCATACAATTTTAAATGATTCCCTTTGATAAACGCTTGATTTTTCAATTTGCATTAATGCCCAACTTTATTAGTTATTATTAGTTTTTTTGGTAACTGATTTTTAATGATATTTTTTTTCCCTCGTTAATTTCCGTGTCACTAGTTAAAATTGCTTATTTCTCTGGATTTAAAAGATTCTTCGAAACATTTGGGATAATGCAGCCTAAGTACACAAGTCAGCAAACTATATAACACTGTTCTAGTGGTTTTTGGATATTTTAATAAAAAAGACTTACATATTGTGCCTTTAAACTGAATCATAGCTCGCACAAATATGGAAATAATATTGATATTTGCTCACCATCATGTTGCTGCGGACGCCGTTCTTTTCAGTGGAACACAAATTGAGAAGTTTTGAAGAATTTTGTAGATGTTGTTGCTCAAATAAAAAAATAAAAAAAGATCATAATCCACACGAAACAGTTATTCAAACCGAACTTCATAGTGCACATTTACGCCGTCTCTGGATAATAAACCACATATCCCATCAGCCCCCTGATCGCGTGTCGGTGATCACATGATCCACACGGAAAAAACATGAAAGACTCCAGCGAGATGGCAGGACAAAGGAAGGAGCTGAGGCTGTGCTCAAATAAAAAAATTAAAAAAGATCATAATCCACACGAAACAGTTATTCAAACCGAACTTCATGGTGCACATTTACGCCGTCTCTGGATAATAAACCACATATCCCATCAGCCCCCTGATCGCGTGTCGGTGATCACATGATCCACACGGAAAAAACATGAAAGACTCCAGCGAGATGGCAGGACAAAGGAAGGAGCTGAGGCTGATAACAAACCGGAACAGAGCAGGAACTTTCATGCTACCTAAATAACGTTTTCAGAAATGTTTAAGATTTCGTAAACTGCGTGTCAGATTATGGACGTACTGAGTGTAATCGCGTTGTTTGCACTGATCACAGCTCAGTGTGCGCGCGCATCGCCGCCGAACTTTGTGCTGCTGTTCGCCGATGATTTGGGTTACGGTGATCTGGGGTGTTTCGGACACCCGAGCTCTCGCACCCCGAATTTAGACCGACTGGCGGCGCACGGGCTGCTTTTACCGACTTCTACGTCACGAGTTCCGTGTGCAGCCCCTCCAGGTAAAATCAAATGCATCATTTTTGTTTCTTGAGAAAAGTAAAACCAAATCCACCTGTTATCCAGCCTATTATAATCAGTATACTTTCATTTGTATTCATGCATTCATTTGTACACCTGCTTTTGAGAATTTTTGAATCACCTTCCAGTTTCCGATTTTTTTATTTTATTTTTTTATTTATTAATATTTTTTTAAAGAAATTGTAAATATTATTTATAAATAATAATAATTGTAAAGTCGTTTTTAAAATAATATTTGTAGTTTATATGTAGTAGCCTAGTTTGAGCCTGGTCTGTGTTGTTGTCGTTGTTGTTTTTTTTTCACTTGATTTATTGATTATATCTCTTATAGATGTCATATATCATATTGTACTATTAGTAGGCCTGCTATTTCTGCAATAATTATGAAATTTGTTATTTTAAAATAATTTTTTATTATAATTGTATTATTTATTATTATTATTAATTATTTTAAACATACTACTAACAGGCCATCTGCTATTTCTGCTATAATTACTTTTTTTTATCAGAAAAACACTGTCCCTTGATTTATTGTCAAATTGATTAGATATCTTATATAATCACCGACTTTACATAATCCATAATTGATCATTTAGTGTCTGGCACAGAAGATGGCGCCAAAATACAGGGTAATATTCATCGACTTTGTTTCGAAAATATCGTAAGCATACTACTAATAGGTCTACTATTTCTGCAGTATTCAATATGTATATTATGCGCAGTATGTGTATTTTCTGTATGCAAGAAATACTATGACCTAAAATTTAAAAAATTGTGTATATATTAAGCTTGACCTTCCATTTCCCTTATGATGAATGAACCAACATCAACCTGATTACAATTCACCCTCATTCTGGCAACATGTTATTATACTAATGCGCACCATTCTTTTTTACATACTGTTTTTGGTCCAGGGCAGCCTTGCTAACGGGTCGCTATCAGACTCGATCCGGGATCTATCCTGGTGTGCTCTATCCGGGCTCAAAAGGGGGTCTCCCACTCAACGAGACCACTGTCGCAGAGGTGCTTAAATCTAAGGGTTACGCTACAGCCATAATGGGCAAATGGCACCTGGGCGTCGGGCTGAATGGCACTTGCCTGCCCACCCGACAGGGCTTTGACAGTTATCTCGGTATCCCATACTCCCACGACCAGGTCATTATGTTTTCTTGAAATATTCACAGTTTTATCTGGAAATTGCATAGCATTATAATATATATTTTTAATGCAGGAGTGTCATCTGATTAATTTTGTTGCTCTGTCTCTATCAAAGGGTCCCTGTCAGAATCTCACGTGTTTCCCTCCAGATGTGAAGTGCTATGGCTTCTGTGATCAGGGTGTTGTAACTGTACCTCTCATGTTTAATGAGAATATCAAGCAGCAGCCTGCAGACTTCCTGCAGCTTGAGAAGGCCTACAGTGAATTTGCCTCTCAGTTCATCAGTGTTGCTGTCCAAAATAAGCACCCGTTCTTCCTGTACTATCCTTCACATGTGAGTCAAAACTACACTCTTAATCAATTCATTTTTGTAATGTTTTATGTCTCTAAAGGAGTCTGAAAAGGAGTACTAGAGTATTTCATAATATGGAATTTATACATTATAAAGTTCCTTATAATGCTTGTTATTGAAAAAATAACTATGTAAACTCTTTTATGTTTATTTTTAATAAATTTAATTCCAACTTTGGGTAAAAATGCTAATAATGTGTCGAGAGAGTCAAAAAGAAACAAGGTGCTATGAACTTAAGTGATAATTTTTTAATAATTTTATGAAGGCATCCCTTGAAGCATTGCGAATGTTGTAATTTAATAAAAACGAAAATATAAAACTATAGATTTATAGTCAGGGATGTTTTATTTATATATAACAAGCTTGGGGTCAGTAAGATTAGTAAAACATGATTTTCACAGAAGTCTTTTGTGTTCACCAAGGCTGCATTTATTTTAACAACAATACAGGAAAAACAGTAATATTATTAAATATTATTTTTCTATTAATACCTAAAAATGTCATTTATTACTGTGATGCAAAACTGAATTTTGAGCATCGTTACTCCAGTCTTCAGTGTCACAGGATCATTCAGAAATCATTCTAATATGCTGATTATATATATATATATATATATATATTTGTTTGTTTTTTGTAAAAATGTCTTATGTCAGAGTCTTTACTGTCACTTTTGATCAATTTAATGCATCCTTGCTGAACAAAATAATTTCTTACAAAAAAAAAAAATCTTTTTGAACAGTAGTGTATATTTATATATATTTAGGTCTTTCTCTAAGCATACAGGAAGCATTCTTGCTTTCAGTCTGAGTAGTTAACCTTCGTATACATCCATTAGACATACATCTTTGACCATAACATCACAGAATCTCAGTTGTTTTATAGTGTATTGTTCCATTATAGATTTTGAAGACTATTTAAAATGGTTAAATGAATAGTTAACCAAATAAAACTTTTTTTTGAGACCCTGCTCTACTCTGTTGCACTACTCTGTCTAGCTTTTTGTTATTTTTTCACTACGTCTGTAAGGATATGTCAGTGACAAATAAACCTGAAACTGCATGTACTCCTCCAAAATGGGCCAAAATGTCATTTTGTCAAGCGAGCCTTGTTACTGATGTTTCAGAGTGAAAGACAGGCCATCTTTTACTACCCGACTAATCCAACTGAGAAGTATAGTGTGTTTGCGGTGAGATGGACAAATTTCAAAGCACATTACTATACACAGGGTAAGTTCATTATTTCTTAGACTCTATATAAACCTCACCTTCCTACCTCTCCTTCCTGTTTATTTCTGTTATGTCTTTTTCCCCATAACTCAGGTGCAATTCACAGTCGAAGCACCCCAGACAGCAACTGCTCATCACTTCCCCTCCTGCATCATGATCCTCCTTTACTATATAACTTGGAGGCAGACCCCTCAGAATACTATAATCTCAACAGTGCCGAATGGGACTCTGTGCTCAAGCAAATCCAGGCCGTCAAGGAGCACTTTGAGGCTTCTATGGTGTTTGGAGAGAGTGAGATTGCCAAAGGCAGAGACTCTGCACTCGAGCCCTGCTGCATTCCTAATTGCACCCCTAAACCTGAATGCTGCCACTGCACTTCTGCACTTTAATGGAAGCAGCGGCAAGCCGGCACACTGCCAAAACCCAGCACCACCACAATAACATGAAATTACAATTCACAAGCCCTCCGAAAGACCGTTGATTTTCTTGCGATGAAAAAGCATAACTTTTCTGGAATCTTGTTCAGTTTAGGTTCTTTGTTGAAGGAAAACAAATGAAAAGATTTTATAAAAAATACAGTGTTACAGTTATTAATTTTCTCACTCATCTCTCAGTTTGCAGACCAAAATGTGGCTCCGACTAGTTCACTGATATAATAATAGACTGTTAACAGTGACTTGTTTCAAAGGGAATAGAGGAGTATTACAGTTATGAAAGGTGTTTATTGTTAAGCACAAATGTATGAATGTTTATGTCATACTGTCTTTTGAGATTCATTCAATATCAGTCTGCGTTTAACACTGAATCTTAATTATGGAGTGATATTTAGAAATAAAAGGAAGTTAAAGAACACAGGTCTTGAGATATTTTATTCCTCCTCGTCAAACGTACAGTATACAAGGCTGAACTAGCTGAATGGCAACCCATTTATTAGAGAGTATAGAAAAATGCTTATATTAATATACAAATTAAATATGTATATTACCACATTATATTTGCATGGTAGAAATTAAACCGTGCAAATTAAAAAGCTCTTTTTTTTTTTACTAGGGCAGTGATTTTTATTCTTTTCAACTCAAAGGCCCTTCATAATATTTGAACGCCCTACCCCACCAAAAAATATTGATATATTAAATATATGAGATATTAAATTAATGATTAATTTTGTAATTCTAGAAGTTAAGCGCTGTATGTTCTTAAATAAAACAATAGTTGAGGAGAAAAAGAAACTTGACTTTGTGTTTTTTAGCATTTTAATTGAGAAGTAGATTATTTTAATTTCACATTATTTTAACATTTGCAGTTTAAAGACAGCCTCAACTGTAGATGACAAACATGACACAGAGAACTTACAGAGTTGACATCCACCAGCATCAGTCCCACAAATCGGCGAAGTGTCACCTTTGCCAAGCAAACTCAAAAGCAGGGTTATTATAGTTAACTGAATCTAAAAAATAAATACTAAAATACATGTTGCTTGAAATAAAATGAAATTTTTTATTTAAATTGGTGTACCAAAATAAATAAAACTAAAAACAAACAAAAATTAATAAACTATACAAACATCTTTTAGAAATAACAAAACACAACACAATGACTAAAACGTTCAAATTAAATTAAATATAAAAATAATATAAAAACTTAATTTCAAAATATTAATAAATTATTTTTGTATCAATTATCAATTCAATATATTAATAAAAAACTGTAATAGTATCTAAAACAACACTGCTCAGAAACACTTTTGTGACATCAAGCATATAGTATTTTATTCATAAGACCAAATCCATGACAAGGCAGTGAGATTTTTTTTTTCTTTTTTCTTTACAAGTTGTCATTTTTAAAGATACAAGATACATAGTTTTGTCATACTGAAGCTGTTTCCGTTATACAGTGAAGGACTGAATTATGTACGTTTTAGTCCAGAACTTTGTATTTCTTGTAATTGTGTTTCAGCTACCCAAGCTTAAGTAATCAAGAAGTATTAGATGCTCTGCCTGAATGTGTTAGGGGTTTCACAGCCAATTTGTCACTACAAATTGCTAAAGTGAAGGCTAAAATATTTAAGATATTCATTTACTGTATGAACACACAAAAAAATGTAATGTAACAGTCATTACTAAGGATTTAGAGCTCTGATTGATATTTGTTCATAAATGAGACAAAATTGCTGATTTGACCCATTCAGTTCAATGATGAATGAGTTTTTGGGCATTCGATGCATGTCTGTTTGTGAGTGAAGATCTGACGGATCTGTTAGAACGCCAGCGATTGCATGTTATTCCGCACATGGTGACCACACATCCAACAACAGATGTATACCAATGTAAAGCAGATAAAGGAAAGATACAAATACTAATTCAAAGCTATTTATATCTTTTCACCCCATCACAGTTGGCTTTTGGTTGTAAGATTGTTATAGTCAACATTATTATAATATTATTTTTTTTTAAATTACATATTAATCTCAATAACATACTCAACAGAAAGGACACAGCATGGTGATCCTGACTCTAGAATATTTACAGCAATCTAACCAAAAACAAGACACGTTTAAAACATAAAACTCCTTCTGTGAGAGTGTCACAGTCATAAATGAACGGGTAACCATGGAAACAGATTGCAGGCTCACGTTTGCAGGGAACGCTGGGCTGTTCAAAATAGCATACTACCATACTATGCATACTAGTATAACCCAGTGCAGTGTGCATGAAAAATTCAGATGTTTTGCCAAAATGTGCAATATAAAAGAACACAAAGAACAGGACGCTGAATCCCTCAGTGCAGGATTTAGTACATGAAATATCAGCTGTGAGGTTTGTCATCTCCTTGATTTATTATTTTGACAGACTGATAAATCTTAAGATGGATTTCTGTGTTTAAAATGCAAAAATAAGCATTTTTATTTCCAAAATGATTACTTGCTGAATTAACATGCAATGTAATGAGGTTTACACAGTATCAGACTGGTTTTGTGGTCCAGGGTCACATATAATGGTAATATTTGTAGCACAGCCCTAATTGCATGCTGATTTGAAATAAAATATTGTCAGGATGATTTTTATAACTGTATTACTGAGAATCATCAATGAAAACCAACTAAAAACTAAAAATAAACCCAAAACTAAAACATCTGGATGCATTACAATAATTGTGGGTGTTTAACTGTGATGGAAATGTCACAATGGCAATGCAAATAATGAAAATTATACACAAAAACTCAAAACTGAAATATCTGGATGAATTACAGTAATTGTGGGTGTTAAAAAATTATATGAAAGTAATGTCACAGTTGCAAAAAATAAATCATCTTTGCACAAAATATAATTTCTTAATTGTTTATTGTGATTTTGGGGTCAAATATGTTCCAGATATGACTTGATGAGACTCACCGAACCATCTTTAGATCCATCTACACCCAGCCTGCCGACCTGCAATCTGTCCCACTTTTTCATTCGCAGACAGATGGCGCAGGATACTTGCATACCGTGATGTATTGTAACATCTGTATTCACCTACAGTCATCTCTATTTGTACAGTATTTACATCGCGGTAAAATCAGAAACGTACAGTAAGCCTTCTACTACATCGGAACAGACAATCTGTAGACCTATCAATGATTCCAGGTCACGTCCTACTGCCCTGTCCTGTTTAGTACAAACCCAGTTCAGCGATGTATCAGAATCGGACAAATACATATTTACAAACAATCCTGGTCTTCAGATTCAAACCTCTGATCGCCTTTTGCTTTTAGACATTGTTCGATCTCGTATGTGTATGTGTGTTTGTGAGCATAACCCACAAAGCCATGCAATCAAACATGTGAAGTCATATTTCGCCTTTTCTACACCAGGACTATATATAAATAAACAAGCAATCCATCTCAGTGAAGAGATTAAATGAATTGATAAACATTTAAATAAATAGACAGACCACTAAGAGCCTATATGTAAAGTATTCAGCTCAGTTCATGTCGAGAGAACAAGAGAAACTGAGGAAGAGAATAAAGAGATGAGGCCTATGTTACATTTGAGAAGGCTGCCAGGCGCCTCGTAGTGGCCAAGCCCAGGAACAGACATCTGTCGTGAGGGACAGCAGTTGCCATGGTTACCCTTTTACTCCTTTACTCAAGGTAGATATCTTCGGTAGGACAGGCATATTCTAAGTGCTCCTGGTAGTACTCCTGGAATGCCCGTCTGAAACAAGCACACAGAGACATTCAGAGATGTGATCAGACCATACATTGCGCTTTGTGAACATGGATTTGTTTTGCTCATGTGTTGCATTGGTCATGTATTGCTAAAAATGGCAGGGTTTCACAATTAGCTGTAATAACTATAATATAACTATAATAACAATAAAATATTATATATATATATATCAATTTGATCATATTAAGGAATTCAATAATAATTTAAATAAGGTCAATTTTGATGTAACATGGCCTAAACTCAAATTTATTCATTTACTTATTTATTTATTTGCAATTTGTTTTATTTTTAATCTTTTTATTTTATTTCCACAGGGTGGAGCAGGTTAATGCATATTTTGAGTGTTTGTTTGTTTTTTTTCAGGCAAATTTCATACCTACCTACCTATCTACTTACTTAATACTTACTTATTAACTTATTTATTCATTCATTCATTCATTCATTCTATGCAGGGTGGAGCAAGTTATTGCATATTTTGTTTTTTCAAGCAAATTCCAAAACAATTTGTTCACAATCAACCAGGATTTAAATAATAAATGAAATAAGGTTGATTTTGATGTCAAATTGACTAAATAACTATAATAATTGTATATATGTATTTATTTGTAATTTATATTTCATTTGTAATTTTTGTTTTTTTTTAAATAATTTATTCGTTTATTTATTTATTTATTTATTTACCCAGGGCGGAGCAGGTTATTGCATATTTTGTTTGTTTTCTCGGGCAAATTCTTGAACCAATTTGTTCACAATAAACCAGGATTTAAATACAAATTTAATAAACCAGGATTTAAATACAATTTTGATTTCAAGTCTACTTTAAAGGTGGGGTATGTATTTTTTCAAAAACGCTTTAGAAAACCGAGTCGGGCCAAGTACCAAAACAAACTTGTAGCCAATCAGCAGTAAGGGGCGTGTCCATAGGCGGAGCATGTGTAAGGCTGGGGAAGGCTTAGCCTTCCCCTGGCCACAGGGACTTGGGGCAAAAATGCCACTAAATTGGATAAAAATGCCTCTGCACAAACAAATTAAATCTATTACTTCTGTTGCTAACTAAGTGAATATGAATAGACAGTGTCGATTGCGGCATTAAATTAAGATCCGCTCATGTTGCACTGTATTTCATTTAAGGCGTTTTTACAGTGCTGCGCATTTTAACCAATCACACACATATATGTTGAGCTTAGGAATGCAATGGCCAATCAGAAGCATTCAGATGAGTCATCGTTCAAACTCATCAGTTTTGTTGAGTGCGCGCACGTTCACTGACTGAATACCGGACTCTTGTGAATTCTCTCATCATAAACAAAGCACAGATGTACGTACAATGTAAGTAAGAGATTCATTTAACAGTGTATACAGCTTCAGTGATTATAACCATAGTTTTTTTTTTTTTTTTGAGGGAACCATGTCTGGTTCTTGCCTAAAAAGACGGGTTTATGATGTTAATACATTTGGCTGCTTTTAGCCTTACCCTGGAGTTGGTTCACCCTCCACCTATGGGCGTGTCAACTCATGATGGGGAGGAGAGAGTGCTCAGTGCACAGGACTGACATTAGCCGAGCCAAGCGACAGAAAGATAGAGATGGTGGATAAAAAACAAAAGAGGAAAACGTCTGCGGAAAAAAAAAAGAAGGCTTACGATAAGGCAAGAAGTAGGACCCGTGTAAATATCGGATCAGCTTTCCAGCGTTGGAGAGAACTCAAGAAGCGTGAAGGCCTACGATCGGATGCCAAGGTTGCTTTGTTTCGCACGGAGCTAAACCATTCACGTTAAAACACACAGTACTACCAAAACACATACGACCTGTATTACCATAGTAACACACATTGCTTTCACTTATTGATGACATCATACCCTCGGTCGGCTGGCACAGCAGATTCCACCATTATCGTTGCCTGGGTTGCGTACATATGTGTGGGGTGGAGCTATCAAAATAGGGGCGAGACCCTTTTGGGGTAGGGGCGTGTTTGTTTTGGTGATTTTAAATATCAACATTGGCTACCAGAAATCATTTACCCCACCTTTAAGCCCAGCACACACTATAACACAGAAGCTAGTCACACCAGCTAACTACAAAGCAGGATGCATTTAAAATAATTTCAACAACTCCACAGAAAACTAAAGCTGTGAGTCTGTACAAGTGTGCAGGTTAATGAGCTCTCGTTATGTGCACTTGTGCTTTTTTTCTTGCGTAATTAACATGATGAAAACAATGTATTGTCATAAAAACATCTTTAGTTTCTGTTCTTTAATGTTTTCCCCTTCATTTCTGTGCTAAATGATAAGGCAGAATAATGTATATGTTCATAAGGTTATATTATGTAATTTGGCAAAGCTAGCTGCCTCCTGCTGGGGCCCATAACTCAGGTCTCCTGTCTGCTCCAAAAGAGAGAAGCTTTAATAATTCACACAGCAATCTGGTCTGTGCTCTGATAATGGAGCAGAAACCGATCACTCATTAATTTCTCTTCTCCTCTCTTCTTTTCTCCTTGGCTCGCTATTCTCAGTCTCAAAAGTTTCTTGTGAATGTTATTGTGACGTTTAAACTCACCCCACACACTCAGCTACATGTCTCATGGAGTCCTGAGAGACGAAGACGTGACATGCAAACCTGTTCAGCATCGGGTGCTTGGTGATAAAACCAAAATAACTACAAAAAGACACACAGAGAAAGGGACCAGTCTTTTTTTGGCATGCAAAATCTTCCAAAATTGATCAAATGCATGAAGACTTGTTTTGGGGTTTACTAGAAGAAATAGAAAGTAGTAATGAATGTGTGTGTATTTACCAGTTGTTTTTAGGATGACATCCACAGAAGGAGATGTTTTTCATTTGGAAGAAGTGACTACATCTGTCAAACTATGAAAAGAAATGAGAAGAGGAATTCTAATAAATCTCAAAATCCAAGCAAAATACTAACAATTTAGATATTCTCACAATGTATATTTAACATCTATGTATTAAATGTGTTTTTCTAATAAATAGTCATGCACATATAGAAATTAATAGTATTTCTTTTATTTTTCAAATTAATTTATACATGAGATGAAGACTCAAAAAAGAAAGAAAGAAAGAAATATTAAAAAATCTATGAGATCAAATGACTTACTACTGCATACTACTAGCTTTTCTTAACCCCACTTATCGGATATTTTGTTTGTAGAATAAATTAATCATGGCTGACTACTGATTGGGTAAACAATCCAGCAGGGCAAAAAAATGAAAGCTGCACCTTTAAGTTTTCTCTCTTTTTCTCTCTCTCTTACCTCCCCTGAAAGGTCGTACTCGTCATCCAAATTCATGACTAGTTTCACACCCTGCAGGCTTATTTCCAGCTCACAAATAGATGGGGGATGAAGATGCACCGTCCTCTTCCTTGCAATAGCGATCTGAAAGACAAACAAACTAGTGCTGTCATCGATTAAAATTTTTTTAATAATTAATCGCACATTATTTCTGAAATTAATCACGATTAAACCCACCTAACATTAGCTTTTAAACTTTTATATTGCAAAATTTCCCTTGCAATCTTTAATTAATGTAGAAACAACAAAAAATTAAGTTATCAAACACAAAATTCTAAATTAAACATAGATGAATCCTTAAAGCTACAAAAGTTATTGATTTCCTCTTTTGTTCTTTTTAATGAACAGACATCACAGCAGCAGGGTTATTAGGTTATTTTGGCTGATATTACTTTAAGAGCTGCTGCTGCTGAACATGACGTGGATCTGACACGCTTCGTATTTTCTCTTGACCTTTTCTGGCATGCTTCTGGTCTTAAAGTCTCTACCAATGAGCTGACGAGTTGAATTGAGTGTGTTAGATGAGGGAGAGCTTTGAAAACCACTGCATTTCAGAGACATGTTCTTAAATGTGACTCATATTTAACAAATATTTACATACATGCACAGTTTTAAGGCAACAATAATCGCCTTTTTTGGTAATTTCATGACTTAGCTGACAACATAACTACGACATTGCATGCTCAGTTTCTTTTGCGCTTTAATATGAAATGATATACAGCGCGCCGGCGCATTTGTGCGTGCAATTGAAGAGCATGTGCTACGAGCACAGTATGATGGCTGACAGGACAGGAAAATTTGTTTTTACTGACATACTGTATGGCCTGACAACATCTCATCTGATCGCAGTTCACTGTTGTTCTACTGAAGCTCCCTCGCCACCTCATGCTTGTTTGACTAGCGCCTGGCGCTGAGGCGAAGTTGGAGTGCGCGTCTGATGTGGTTGTAAAGACGTTCTGCATCTAAATAAATGCAATTCTTATCAAGAAAAAAGAGACAGAAGCAGCAGTTGTGAGTGGGGTAGCAATCCCTAGCTCCGCGTAAAATATTTAACGCCGTTAAACTGAAAAAATTAATTGCATGCGTTAACGCGCTAATTTTGACTGCACTAAAACAAACACATTAGTTCTTGCTTGCATCATATGATGTAACATTGTGCATTCAGTAAGTCTCACACAAGTAAAGCACAAACTAATACATTTTCCTGTTTACGGTACCTTCTGCATGGCAGCACACAGGATGCCGTTGCCTTGGTGATAAGGAACTTCCACCGAACCTAGGAACTGCACTCGGAAGCTTTCCATCCAAGCAGGGTTCCTCTTCATTGCTATGAAAACACGCGTATACAGACAATGCTGACTCACCAAGTGCTTTAACAAAAAGACCAGATGTAAAGGCCAAAGAAATAAAATAAAAATAAAACAGTCACACATTGCTTACTAGAAGGACATTTTTACAGAACTTTATACATATTTTTCCCCACAAAACAAAATCCTGAAAACTTTTTCAAAATTCTTACTCATCAGGTCTTTTGTTTGGCAAATAACCTCGTGGGCGTAGTACGCTGGGAAAATCCCTCTGGCCCCTGTGCGCATGTTGTACCCATGGTACCAGTAATCATCCTCCTCTTCCTCAACAAATAATGGATCATCAACATCTAACTCCAGCTCATCTGCATGTCGTGGGATGAACCTGAGGCGTGGGCATTAAAACTTGCATTTGCATTGCATGCAATAGATATTATGAGCAGTCAATTAACTGTTTTAACAGATACTATAAAACAAAGATTTCGTTGAGGGTTTGTGATTGGACATTAAACCAGACTGGAACTTTTTGATTAGAGCTACTGTAGGTGTTTTTAGGTTATAGTGTGGGCAGCATTGCTCACCTGAAGACCGCTCTGTGAGTCTGATCTCTTTCTTCTCCATTTATAGTGCACGAGAAAATCCCAAAGGACTCTGTGCCTGAAACACACATAATGCAGATGCATTATGTCACTGTATATGGAGATATAAGCCCCAAGGTAGACTCTCTGAGTGTGCAAGTGTGTGTGTGTCACAGAGTACTGCAAAACTCATTTAGAAGCAGGTCATACAAAATCCTTCATCTTCTGATGTCATCTCATTAGGATTATTAAATATCCTTTCTGTTCAGCAAGACGGGCTCCTAAATTATGTAAAATGATCATCTAAATCTCTAAAACTGAACTAAAAGGGCTCAGAATGGCTCTGTGAATGGGAGTGAATTTAATATGGTAATTTATTTTGGTAATATACAACAATTTATTTTGTGTTTCCTCCTTGTGCATATTTTTGTATTAAACCTTTACAGTAGCTGTAAAAATGTTGCTTTATTAGTCATAGTTTAATCGCGCAAGAGAGCAAACAATAACAAAGGATAGATTTTTTGGCGCTAAGAAATCTTTCAAAGTGAAAGTTAATGGGGTCCAAAACAACACTGGACCCCATGACTTCCTTTGTATGGACAAAAAAAAAAACACTTTTTCCCCACAAAACAAAATCCTGAAAACTTTTTCAAATTCTTACTCATCAGGTCTTTTGTTTGGCAAATAACCTCGTGGGCGTAGTACGCTGGGAAAATCCCTCTGGCCCCTGTGCGCATGTTGTACCCATGGTACCAGTAATCATCCTCCTCTTCCTCAACAAATAATGGATCATCAACATCTAACTCCAGCTCATCTGCATGTCGTGGGATGAACCTGAGGCGTGGGCATTAAAACTTGCATTTGCATTGCATGCAATAGATATTATGAGCAGTCAATTAACTGTTTTAACAGATACTATAAAACAAAGATTTCGTTGAGGGTTTGTGATTGGACATTAAACCAGACTGGAACTTTTTGATTAGAGCTACTGTAGGTGTTTTTAGGTTATAGTGTGGGCAGCATTGCTCACCTGAAGACCGCTCTGTGAGTCTGATCTCTTTCTTCTCCATTTATAGTGCACGAGAAAATCCCAAAGGACTCTGTGCCTGAAACACACATAATGCAGATGCATTATGTCACTGTATATGGAGATATAAGCCCCAAGGTAGACTCTCTGAGTGTGCAAGTGTGTGTGTGTCACAGAGTACTGCAAAACTCATTTAGAAGCAGGTCATACAAAATCCTTCATCTTCTGATGTCATCTCATTAGGATTATTAAATATCCTTTCTGTTCAGCAAGACGGGCTCCTAAATTATGTAAAATGATCATCTAAATCTCTAAAACTGAACTAAAAGGGCTCAGAATGGCTCTGTGAATGGGAGTGAATTTAATATGGTAATTTATTTTGGTAATATACAACAATTTATTTTGTGTTTCCTCCTTGTGCATATTTTTGTATTAAACCTTTACAGTAGCTGTAAAAATGTTGCTTTATTAGTCATAGTTTAATCGCGCAAGAGAGCAAACAATAACAAAGGATAGATTTTTTGGCGCTAAGAAATCTTTCAAAGTGAAAGTTAATGGGGTCCAAAACAACACTGGACCCCATGACTTCCTTTGTATGGACAAAAAAAAAAACACGAACACATTTTTCAAAACATCTCATTTTGTGTACAGGTTTGGAATGAAATGAAGGTGAATAAATAACGACAGATTTTTGGGTGAACTATCCCTTAACTCTATTGTGCACGGTGTTAAATTTCACTTACTGGAGGACCGTGACGTGCTGTTGACAAACACATTGAGGAACTTCTTTGAGAAAGGTAAATCCGCCTCCGGGGAGGAGTCTTCTTCAGAGGAGCTTAACAGCAAATCAGGTCTCATGCCTCTTACCATCTGACAACACTGGACCCCATGACTTCCTTTGTATGGACAAAAAAAAAAAACACTTGAACACATTTTTCAAAACATCTCATTTTGTGTACAGGTTTGGAATGAAATGAAGGTGAATAAATAATGACAGATTTTTGGGTGAACTATCCCTTAACTCTATTGTGCACGGTGTTAAATTTCACTTACTGGAGGACCGTGACGTGCTGTTGACAAACACATTGAGGAACTTCTTTGAGAAAGGTAAATCCGCCTCCGGGGAGGAGTCTTCTTCAGAGGAGCTTAACAGCAAATCAGGTCTCATGCCTCTTACCATCTGACCCTGCCCATAAATGTCTTCATCTTCATCAACAACTTCTTCATCACAGATAGTAGAGAGTCCATCACTGTCCTCACTAAGAACTGAGGTACAGCGCTTCAGGCTCACCAGTTCAAGGGTTGTGTTTTCATCCACCACTAGGGTGTACTTCATTGAATCATACGCCAAGGAGTCATTGATGGGCCGGTCAGAAGTTGTGTTCCTCAACTCTCGCACACTCTCATCAATAGGTGGGGAGCTGTCCAAGTAAGCCTCGTTTCCGTAGGGTGAAGGTACCTTGTGAAGATCCTCCAGAAAAGGGGAGGTATCTTGCTCATCTTCATCATTATCTGTCGAATACGTAAGACTGAAACAGTGATTGGTCTGTGCTGTTGGGATGTCCAGTGTAAGGCTGTTTTTGACTTCTGTGATTCGCTGCAAAGTGAGCTGATCGACCTGTGTCTCCCGTCCCTCGTCCTTGTCGCTGATTATGCTCTCGCTCAAGCTGGGAGACTCCAGCTCCTTCATTCTCTCAATCATCAAGTCATTATTTGGCTCCTCCTCTTCTTCTTTCTGCTTGTTTTTTAATGAGTTCTGGGATGGGAAGTCCTCCGATTCATAATTCTTTGCCCTCGTTTCGAATCCCTCTGTAAAGACGGGTGTAGCGTTGCCATATATGGGGTTGCTCATGTACAGACAAGAGTCCGTTCTCTTGCTTTCCTTCTGTCCCTCTTCAGATACATAGCTGGCTTCTCTCTCCTTCTCTTCATCCAGTCTCATCTCTGAATTTTCAGAGGTCACCTCCTGTGACTTTTCTTCAGATTTCTGCTTTTGTAAATTGCAGAAATCCATCTCATTGAAAGTATCTGTTTCCAGGTCCGATGAGGGTGAGATGGTGTCAGAGATGGAGGCTGAGCGTTTGAGGCACTCTTCTGGGCAGCTGATTGGGTAGGAGCCTTCTGAGATCATCCTGTTGACCAGGTTGCTAAGAAGCCACGGAGAATCAGAGTTTTCACTGAGCTCGTCCTCGGACTCTGACTCTGAGACTCCCTCGCTGTTACCATCATAGTCGTCGACAGAGGGCACGAGTTTGGGGCCAACCGGCAAATAGAAGGAGCGTTTGAAGCTTTCAAGACTGTGGTCAGGCTCAATCTTCAACAACAGCTGCTGAGAGCCACTATCCTCACAGGGGACGGCAGGGGGAAGAGTCTCGTCTGGATCAGCCTGGTGCTCATATCCCTGTTCGTCATCTACATTCTGCAGGCCCATCAGAGCTTGGCCATCATCTTGTTGTGACATGTCTGGGCTGGGATCTAGACCTGCTGAAGGTTCTTGTTTAATTGGGTCAGGTTGACCCAGAAGAAGAGAAGCTTTTAGACCTACAATACCACTGTCCTGCTCAGGGTCCAGCTCCTGGTCCAGTTCTTGGTCTGAGGTTGGGGAGCTGGCTTCTTCAATGGAATTGGTGAGGTGCGAGGAACGCCCGCTGCTAGATTCACTGGTCAGGTCCAGCTCTGTCTCCGAGATAGAGGAAATCATGTTACTAGCAAGTGGACCACATGCAAATGCAGCCTCAAGTTCCCCTTCAATATCAGAGTCTGATCCAGGAGAGCTAAGGTCATCGCTGTGGCGGTCTGACTCTGCATAGCGTTTGACATTCATATCAGCGATACCAGGATCGGAAGAAGGAGAAGTTGTGTCATTTGCAGCAGCAGGTTGACCCAGATGCATGTTTCGAGGTTCGTCCATAGCGTCAAGGACATCTGATCGACTGGACGACACGTAGCTAGAGACAGAAATGGACTCAGCTGGTTCAATGCAGGGGAACTCAACGTAAGAAGAGGCCTCAGCTTCCTTGCAGGTTTGATCATAGGTATCCTTACTCATGAAGTCAATGTCAAACTCTTTGTCCAGCTCCTCATCCGATAGCGGAGTCTCTGCATCATTACCAAGAGGTGCGGTTGAGGACAGACACCTACTGGTGCCATCATTTTCCAGCTCTGGGTCATCAGCGGTCTCCGTGGTCACAGTATAAGTGTCACTGGGTCGAGAGTGGCAAGGTCGATGTTTGGCATGACCATTCAGGTCGTGGTCGACCTCAGTGTCGGAGCACTGGGAAGTGCAGTCATCCACTGAGGGAACAAGCTCACTTAGAGTGGATTCCTCAACATCAGGTTTCACCTCATTCGCCTCAGACCCACTTGATGAGTTATGTTGACCAAAGGAGCCTGGTTTGGAAGACGAGAAAGATATGGAATGAAAAAGAGAGATGGAGGGGAATTGAGATAAGTGGACAAGGAAAGGACAAAATTAAAAATGTTGTTGGAGGTATCGAATATAACCACGATCATGGATATATTGTATATTAATTTTGATTAGCCATTAGCAACACGATCAGACTTCTTACCGTATTCTGGTCGCTCTCGTCTGTTGCCTTCAAAGTCATACAGCAGCGGCCTTCCAGGTGACTGATGAAGACCACAATGACCTGGTGGGTTTGAGGGTGTACCATTGGCAGAGGCGGTGGTGTCTGGAGCCCCCGGGCACGTAGTAGTTACATGGGAACCATCCTCGAGGCAAGAGTGGTTTGGAGACAAGCAACCTAAAATGTTGAGTAAAATGATTAACAATGGACTACAGAAATATCTACAGAAATATCAAGAATAGATATTAATCAATAGAATATGATCAGTGACGTTCTGATGCAATAATTGTATGAATAGTTTAAGTTTGTATAGAGCTTTTTTTGCAAGCTGTTCATATATTTTGGAATCTGTTTTGGAATTCTGTTTTGGATTCTTTTATATTATTGTTACATATACAATATATATACAAACAATTACCCTGTGAAGTCGGGTTTCGAAGAGAATCCTGCCAGCTTGACTTTCGTGGTGACACGTTGCTGTTGTTGTTCAGGCAGTCCTGAGATTAGGACCAAAAGAAGAGTTTAAATACAGATAACATATGTTTATTCACACGCATATATATATTTATTTATTTTTTTTTATTTTTTTATTTATTTTTTTTTTTTAATCAGGTGTGAGTTAGAGGTACCTGTGAAACTGGCGCAGTCAGGTTTAGAATGGTTGGGCGGCTCTTCAGGGTGCCCAGAATAGGAGAGGGGGGAGGAGATGCTGATGGTGAGGGAGGGACATCAGGATCTGCATCCTCTTCTTCTTCCTCATCATCTTCATCATCGATCATCTCAAACTCTTGGAAGTCATCTTGGAATGAGCACACTGGGTGGTGGAAATCATTCTTTTCTAGAATTAAGCAGTCCTTTACAACAAAGAAGACAAGAAAGGAAAGAAAAAATATTTTAAATATTTTATCTGAAAATAATTTAAAAAATGTCTGGTGTAGCACTGTAAAACATTACCATAAAACAATACTGCAGCCTGAAACAGGGGTGACTGAGTGAACCAGTGAAGAGCAATTATACACAAATTCAATATCCGCAAATATCAGTCAGAGCAAATGCTTCTCATGTTTACCATGCATGATTCAGCATGACCTTTTTCTCTGCTGTTAATGTTGTGTTCCATCCTTTAGTTGGGCCATATGTTCACCCTGGACTGGATGAAGACTTGACTGCTAGCCAGGCCATAATTTCTGAAACATGTGCTATTATGTATATATAGATCGGTGGTTGCAGGAACAACAAACTCTATCTTGCAGATATGTTTAATGACAAATACAGCATATGTTTATGACTGTAATATTGAAACTAACAGTGAGTTTAAAGGTATATTTTAGATAAAAAAAAACTAATTGAGGTTACAACATGAAATAATTTAGTCATCCTTCAGTTTGTAAAAAATACAATAAAAATGTATTTACAGTAATGTGCTTAGAATTGAAGTCTATGAGACAATTATACAAGAAAATTTGAAATAAGGAATGTGGGACTCATATTTTTGATAAAGTACATAAAATTCTTTATTTTATAAAAAAAATAATAATAACTAAGTCCATTACTATAAGCTTGTTTTCATATTCACCCAGGAATATTCCTTTATAGTTATAAAACTAAATGTAGGGCGTATACTAAGTGTAGGACGGGACTAGATTTTATCGATCAGTAATTGACTGGTTAGTAAAAAGTGCACATTACACCCAAACAGAGTCAGACTTAAGAGTCAGAGTCTTATTAATCATTCACAATGTATTAAGAAAGTAAATAGGATGAATTTTGAATTAAATTTTGTCTTTAAAAGGGAAAGTGGATGGACTGTGGATGGACTGAACAAAGATGAGAGAATCATGTCTTATGGGGAAGGGCAGATGGTGATCGAGGCTAAAGCTCCTCAGGTTTCAGCGCCCTTCCAGGAAAACAAGTCAATGCACTTACATAAGCCTAACGTCTAATATTCACCTCAATTAAGAACCCACACACGAGTTAAAATTCTGTTTGTTGCCTGGCAAATGTGTGTGGGTGATGTCATTAAAAGTCTCACACTGCATTAGATTCACAACCAGCTGGCACTGCAGGGACCTGAATCTATACGCCATCTCTCGAACCAAATCAATACCCCTAACTAGCAGCAGTCAAACACACTATGACTGATAACCACACTTAGGAGAGAGACATACATGCTGTAATGCTGTATTGACGTAGTTCTAGCTGTCCGGCATGAGTTAGTGTATAAATGCTATGTTGAAACTCTGTCGTTCTGATATTTCCAAGGATGAGGCCTCACCCCTGACCAGCACTGATTTTACATCCCTGCTCAGAGACAGAGTCAGCATTACACCAGCAAAAAGTGTTCTGCTGAGCCAGCCGAACTCACACAGAAGTCATGAATGAATGCAGTGCTCTCGATGTTGACCGCATAGGCAGAGCAAGAGAGAGATGAAGAGGAAAAAATAAAAGATGCAGTGTTAGAAGGTAAAGGAAACACCGTAAGATTGTCAATAGAGAGCTTAAAGAGCACACGTACAGCACACACACACATCAGCTGTATACTGCAGTAAATGCAGGAAAGAGGTGGGGCCACTGATGTCTCAGACAAGTATCTATACTAATGCAGAGACATAAACTACAGCACATCACTGCATAATTGAGGGCTCTTGAATAGTTCATAAGACAACCTATTCATCAGTTAGTCAGTGTTGCCAGATTTATTATAGTTAACAAAAAAAAAAAGTAAATTTTTCAAGCTAATCATATTTAGTTTACTTTAAATTAGACATAAAACAAAACATATATTATAGTATATTATTATGAATCTTAATAGGGAAGACCACAGGTAGTTTTTAAAAATGTTTACACATTTTTTTTTACCCCAATAAATATTTCTGAAGGTAAGCTTATGTTAATTAATTTATTTATTTATTCATAAACGTCTCATATATTAAAGTCAGGGAAGGGAAGCAGTGCTCAGGAAAAGAAAGGAAAGGAAAGGAATGCAGTGCTCAGGAAAGGAAAGGAAAGGAAAGGAATGCAGTGCTCAGGAAAGGAACGGAAAGGAAAGGAAAGGAAAGGAAACGAAAGGAAAGGAAAGGAAAGGAAAGCAGAGGACAGGAAAGGAAAGGAAAGGAAAGGAATGCAGTGCTCAGGAAAGGAACGGAAAGGAAAGGAAAGGAAAGGAAACGAAAGGAAAGGAAAGGAAAGGAAAGCAGAGGACAGGAAAGGAAAGGAAAGGAAAGGAATGCAGTGCTCAGGAAAGGAACGGAAAGGAAAGGAAAGGAAAGGAAACGAAAGGAAAGGAAAGGAAAGGAAAGGAACGGAAAGGAAAGGAAAGGAAAGGAAATGAAAGGAAATGAAAGGAATGCAGTGCTCAGGAAAGGAAAGTAAAGGAAAGGAAAGGAAAGGAAAGGAAACGAAAGGAAAGGAAAGGAAAGGAAAGGAAAGGAAAGGAAAATCGTGAACATTTTTACTGTCAGTGCCTAGGGGGAAAAATATAGTTCACTGAACATACGTTGACAACACGTTATGACAACATGTCCCAGTACTGAAAATCTACCATTTAATGCTCTTAAAAAATTGTTATTAATTGTAGAAAAAATGAATTCAAATATAAAATATAAAATAACTGAAAAAGTTCAGTTAAAATCTACTTTCATTATACAGTTCATTATTCATATCATTCAGTTCATAACTCTTGTCTGAATGTATGTCAGATTTTACTCAAAATCTGAGATATAGTTCTTGAGACAACTTCCCCATGTAACTATCCCTTGTCAACCCTATATATGCAACCCTATATAAGATTCCAATAATAAAATAATACAAAAAAAAAAAATCCAATAAAGCAAATGAAAAAAAAGGTCCAATAATAAAATACTGTGAAAACAGACATAAAGGTCAATACAGTGTTAGCAGGAATCGCCCACCTACACATGCACTGTTTTCTGCTCCACCCTCTGAGCTGATGACATCCTCTGGGGTTCTGAGCCACAGTACCGCTCAGTTTAACAGATTGCAATGTGATGAAATGTTACCAGCTAATTATTTCCACTGTATACATGAGTTAGAAAGCCGATGTGTAAGAAATGCACAAACAAAAATGTACATAGAACAACAAACACGTACTGAGTTTTCACACACACACACACACACACACACACAGAGTGAAAACATCTCACCCTCTTGTCTTTGATCTCTCATTACGAGCAGTTTGGACAGACACTAAGATGACACATCTCATGCTGCTTAGCTAATCCCTCTCTCTCTCACACACACACAGTCATCAAACACTATAAAACAGCATTTTAAGGACAAAAACCTGACGAATGTCTTCAAACATCTGAACAATGTCGTGAGGTTTGGTAAGTATATGCGGAACAATTGACAAATGTTCTAAGGTGTGCAATTATTTTCAGGGAAACGCATGGCAAAAGTAGTACCAGGCAGGTTTTGACCGCATTACATGTCCATTTCACTTTGCCAAATGATTTCAGTTATTTCAAATGTCCTTACGGCTTACAACAGAAAAAGAACCAAAGCCAGCAACGAAAGTGACCAAGCAAATAAATATAGTAAACAACAACATAAAACGACAAATTATTCCATCAAACAAAACTGACCATATTTAATTAGTGTAAACACATTATTAGTGCCTGCAATTCTATGTATGAATGAATGTATGAATCTCCAAGTCAGAAATAACTTGCAGTCTTTTTTTTAAGCTTAATCTTAATAAGGGGTGCACAGCTGGGGAACAAATAATGGACAATAATATAAAAAATTTTATCATAAGAATTAACAAATTCATGAAGATCCTAATCACATTCATAATGTGCTCTTTTGAAACCAATATCAAGCACTTTTTTAATAATAAAATGATTTTTTTTCATCAAAACTTTTTCTACTCTTAAATTCCTTTTCTTTTCTGCTGATGTAGAAATTATGTAAAAGGGTTAAAAAAAGTCATTACTATTTATTTATTTTTGATACATTTCTTTAACTGTTGAAATGAAAAACACAATCAGAAGAGTCAAAAGGATATTTCATTTTTTCTCCAGGAGTTTTTAAATCATATAAAAATGTGTATCACTAGAGATGACACCTCAAAACAATACTAATATGAAGTTAATACAACCAATGAAATCTAAAAAGTATTTCCAAACCTTCAACTATTGTTCATAAAAATCTTGAAGGTTTCTTATGTAACTGTTCTTAGTGGCACATTGGAGGCACAGAGGATGTCTTCTGTGATTTCGTAGTCTCTAGTTGCATAGACAAGGGACAGGCCCTTCAAACACGTTGCAGTGTTGCTTCCACGTGACATAATCCTGTGGGACAGGCATTTGTGTGTGTATGTGTGTGCTGAATTAGAGCCACTAACTGTGTCAAAAAAAGAAAAACTGTAGCCTGACACACTGGATGGACTCTGCCGCCCACTTTGAGATCAACCAACCAATCAATAAACGACCAGCCTATGGACCGTCCAATCACCATCCAGAACCAACTAATCAGTCTGCCTACATACCGAACAATCTGAGGTCACTGCATGCTATGATGCCCACAGACTGCAAATGTGTGGATCGAATCACTCCATTTAAATCAATTTGAAACACCAAAGGTACATGAGGTGTTATAATCGAAACAATACATGAAAGTTTGAATATTTTGCAGAGAACACAAGCAGAAAAAATTTAGGAGCAGGGTGAGTAAGAGGAAGTGGTTTTGTTGTAATAGGACTGAGGTGCAGAAAGCTGAGAAGAGTTCTGCATAGCAGCAAACTTCACTGGGTCACCTGCCCTTCTACTGCAGCCATGGCACACCGCCACCGCAATAAAACATTTACAATCCCTCAATGCAGCCAGCACACACACATAGTATCAAATATAAATATTTCCACAATCACACTCCTACATTTGGGTGTTTTACAGTAGTTCAATATAAATTCATGTTTTCGTTCCATTGGATGTTAACATTCAGAATTCAACTGAGAATGTTTTTTTAAAGGTAAATCCTGAATTTGAGTTGAATTTGAATTGACGTAGCAAACAGGACACAGAATTGCATCAAAAATCTGAATGTAAGGGATTAGAATGGAGTATGGAAGTAGAACTGATTCAAAGGAATTGAAATTCAGAGAAATTCATATAACTGTAATTTTTTAATAGAAAAGTAAAGTCTGTTAAAGCTTTTTGGAAAACATTTAAAAAGTGTTAAAATTTAAGGTTTATAAGCATTACTGGCAGATGGATGGAAGGGTGGATGGATGGACAGATAGACCGAGAGACGGACAGACAAATAGACAATAACAACAGAGAGAGATGGAGCGACAGAGATGATAGATAGATAGATAGATAGATAGATAGATAGATAGATAGGATAAAAACATAAAACAAAACAAAATTAAATAGACAAAAAACAAAATAAAATAAAATCATGCATCGTAAATGTTTGATACCTTTTCGTAAGGGTCAGAGTCGTAGTTGAGGCCTATGCCACAATCATCTGTGATTTCAGACAAATCTTCATCATCAAACTCCTCCAGACTGATGTCATGAGCCGGCCTGCAAACAGAAACAAAATAATGAACACACCAGGTCTCCCATTATTTGAAATACTCAAATAAAATTATGATTTTCTTTAAATGTACTGAAATCAGCAGGTTTGTGTGAGGGTTAGGAAATATCATCACCTCTGTGTGAAAACCATAGCATCTATGCGATGTGCTGGCTAATACAAGTGTGTGTGTGTGTGTGTGTGTGTGTGTGTGTGTGTGTGTGTGTGTGTGTGTGTGTGTGTGTGTAAGTCTGATCTGAAATATGAGCTGCCAAGACATATCAGCTGATTCCACATACACACACACACACACAGGTAGCTAACCTAAGCAATCCACAAGGTCACTCAGATTAGCACTCTCTTTCATATGCACACACACACACAAACACATACACAGAAGCACAACACCAGCTAAGACATGGCCATACACACCTTTAAACAACATCATTTCTCTCTTCCACCATCCCCGTTCATTATTGATAAGTGGGTTAGCATGCTGCTAAATAAGGCCAGCCTCTGTTTTGCCTTATTTGGCTCTGCTTTGGCTCAGCAAAATGCATTAACCCGGATTCTGGTGTATGCTACCTGCTAACGCAGGGGCGATTTCATCTCAGCTGAGCTCCACTCAGCTGACAGCAGTGCTGCAATGCAGCTTTTCACAGTCAGAGCGCCACAATCACACAGATCTGTAATGTATGGAGGATCCAAGACAGAACAAGAGAAAGAGGGAGGAGAAGAGAGACTTGTTTACTGGGTGCCCTTGTCTGAAAATATTGATTTTTTTTATATATCTCTGGAATCAGAAGCAGAAGACCCTGTTGTAATGCTTTAATTAGTAAGTGATACAGCTATTAATCTAATAATATTGCTACAGAAAGAACTTAAATAGTTAACAGAGGATGAAAATTATGACAGAGGATGATACGCATTATATAAAGGTTAGTTCCGGCTCTAAAATCTGATTGGATGTGCCACTTTCACAGCTGTTGCAAAAAATTTAATATATCTGACTGTCAGTGTAATTCTAAAAATTATGCAGGATAAATAAATAAATACATTCTGATCCCCTGTGTATAAGGCTGTTTCAATCTGTAAACCAATATCATATGCACATCATAAAAACAGCTTCATGTGGGCAAACATGATTTATAATGTGACGAAATACTTCCTGAATGCAGCTTTTGCTCATTTGTGTTGTTTTGGTCTTTTAATGTATTCTGTTATCATCTATGCTGGCACTCAAATCCTTTTTACTCACAAGACTCATTTAAGTGAATCACATTCATCAATAATGAGTCATTTTGTTCAAGGTTTATTTCAATGTTCATGCTATTCCCGGTTATTGTGTCACAGGTCAAAACTGCTGAACTCATGACTAACTATTCTGACAAATGTTACCAGCCCTCTTCTAAGAACCACAAATCATTTCATCAATAAAGTATACCTACAAAACAAATGCTAAACCATGAATTAATCTGCATTTAACATGAAGCCTTAAGCACTACAAACTAGGCATGGGACGATAACCGGTTTCAAGGTATATCGCGGTTTGGAAAAGTCACGGTTTCAAAACCACTCAAATTTTTCGTTATACCGTTCCTGCGGTATGCGCAGTTTTTTTACGTGTCGTCAAAGACGGAAAGTGTAGGACTCCCTCAGTTGTGTGCAGCGAAGAGCATAACGAGTCACACGACCCCTCCCCCTCCGATTGGTGCGAGCGGTCAGAGTCACCTGTGTGTGGGATGGCCGAAGGAGATGAATCCCTGGAACATTTTACCCCGTCGAAAAAGACGAAGTCTGCCGAATGGGAAGTTTTCGGGTAACGTAATAAACATGGTAACCATGTTCCGTACACAACGATGTTTCGTACAGATGACGTTTTAGCGCCAATCGCTAAATAAATACTTCCAGGTCGTACATAAACTATTCTGTGTCATCTTCATTTCTCCCTCTTTCACCCCCGATCAAGACAGAGACCCACCCGCCGTTTGTTTCAGTGTTGAAATAAATACTATTTGGCTTGCTACCGAGGCAGATAACATGGCTAATTAACTAGCTAACGTCAACTAGTTTCCTCCCTCACGTTACTTCACAGAGCGGGGAATAGCAGACTAAAGTACTACGTTTCTGCAATTTAGTACAATAATTACATTTAGCGGGTATCACGTCTATACTTTTAAGCATCCTGCCTTTGTTTACATCTGTTCAAAATCACGACATTTAAAAAACAAACAAACTGCTGGCTCTAAGGTGTCTTTGCCACTGTTTGAGTGTTGTATGGAGAAAGGCCGTGTGTGTGTGTAACACACTCGCGCTTTCTCTTTCCTTATGTGTAGACTTGTGCCGGTATTCGGTAATGCGATATATCACGGTAATGAATATGCACGATATTGTTATCGTGGGCCACATCCTCGTACCTCAACGCTCCAAACTTAATCCAGGAAAGGTGAACATTCCTGCATCATAACTTGGACTGAAAGAAGAATGTGTAAAAAGTGAGCAAGTCTCCAAAAACCTTGTTGAGCTGCAGGTTTAATGACTGCATTTTTTATTAAAATTATGTTTTGATTATGTTTTTTATTACTGAGCTGCAAGTTTAGGCTCACTTAAGTGACTGCATTTTTTTTTTCATTTAGAAGGAATTTTTTTTTCTACAGAAATTTGTTCTGATTATTGTTGAGCTGCAGGTTTAGGCTCACTTAAGTGACTGCACTTAATTTAATTAAGAAGAATTAAATTATTTTAATTATTTAGCCTGACATGTTTACTGTTCCAAAATGTTCTAAATGTTTCTTAAAAATAAAATATATTGTGTTCAGTGGGAAAAAAAGGTTGTTTTTTTACCCAGACATTTGCAAATAACATATTTTAGAGCTGGAATCGCAATACCGTGATACAGTGAAACCGTGATATTTTTAATCTAAGGTTATACCGTCAGAATCTCATACCGGCCCATGCCTACTACAAACTCTCTTTAATGCCTCCATTTCAGAAGTCTTACTATAACATCAGTAATGGCATTCGCTCAGCCCTTCTTTTAAAAAACAACAAGAAATAATACTAAAATAGTATTAACATACTTGAGGTGTGATCTGAACTTCTGTCTAAACCGGCAAGGCTTATTCAATTTGGCAATCAAGTGGCTTTTGGAGAAGTGGGCACTACCAAGTATCAGTGTCAGATGTACTGGGTTCCAGGCAGCTCTTAAGTGGTTAAGTGACTTTTCAAAAGGTAGTTGTACTTGTTCTTTCACATTTCTGTGGGCTTTTTGACTATATGATACAAATAAATGCTCTCGTTTGACTTTGTCTGATTTCATTCTAATCAACTATGCAAATGTAGGTTGTAGTTCTCTACTTTTGGCAGTTTAGGCTAAAAGATATTAACAAGTCTAAAAGTTAAATCTAGAAGTTAAATATTAAAATTGCACCTGCACTGTAAAATGTTTTGTCATTTAACTTAAAAATATACTTCATGTGATACAGAAAGAGAGAGAGGTTTAAAATTGAAAATTGTTCAAAGTCATACAGCTGTGGAAATGTTTCAGTACCCTGTCTGTCAAACCCTGATGCACAGAATCTCATCACGTGTGCTGACCTGTGGGTCAGATTCCAGATGAATGAACAGGAGAAGGGCTGGTATAATCAGGGATGCCAGGCTATTGTTGACACTGGCACCTCACTCCTCATTTTCCCCCAACATAAAATGGTAACCCTTATTCTACTGGAGCACAACAGAACCAGACTGGAAAGGTGAACTACGACTAACTATTTCTCACCTCTAAGCAAGAAATGAGTGGATTTTTTTCATGCTTCTAACTAGGCATGGGCCGATTACCGGTTTCAAGTTATACCGCGATTTGAAAATGTCACGGTTTTAAAACCGCTAATATTTTCCGTTATACCGTTCCTGCGGTATGCGCTGTTTTTCATGTCTCCTCAAAGACTGAAAGTGTAGGAATCCCTCAGGTTGAGTGCAGTGTAGAGAGTAACACGACCCTCCTCCTCCTGTTGGTGCTAGCGAGCGGTCAGTCACGTGTGTGTAGGATTGCCGAACTTAAGGAGCTTCCCCTGGAATTTACGCAATCGGCAACCGGACGTTTTTTGTCTCATTGCAAGCAACTCGTCTCTGTTCTGGACTTGCACAAACTGCGTTTCAATGCAATCGTTCTCCAAAATGTCATTTATGTGAAAATATGAAGTCTATAAACGCCCGTTAACAGAGGCCAGAGACGCTGAAGACGGACGCAAAGAGAAAAATACTGTAGCAGGCAGATCACTCACTGTTCATGATGCACAAACTATTGGAAGAAAATCCTCAATACTAATTTGGGAGTTTATATGAATGTGTTTCTGACTGTCTTCAGAAACGTTTACGTGGCATTTTCTTTTCATCTGGTCTCTGTATAGTTCATATTAAAGCAGTGTTTCTTCTATCTGCTGTTCCAGAAGCGCCTCCTACTGTCAGAGAGTGAATCTGCGTCTCATTCAGAGCTTCTGCTGTTTGCTTCGTTCAGGCATGTAGTATAATTTCACAAAGCTAGTCAGAACATTCTGTTTTTGCTTCAAACTGGGTTATTAAATCAAATTATGTATATGAAATTATATAAATAAATTATATGAAATGATATGTACATGAATTATATAACTAAAATTAAATAACTGTGTAATTACAGATTTAAACATAATGGTTCATTAAGTAAGGTCTTTATACACCTCTGAAAACATGTATGTATATTTTATTGCATTTCTGTCAATAGATCGATGTAAATATTACACATTGCACCTTTAAAGCAGTGTTCCAGCGCAGTGCTGCTTTGTTTACAGCGGTAACCAAGGAAACGATGTATCTGGTGTTCCTGAAGCGCCTCCTGCTGTCAGAGAGTGAATCTGCATCTCATTCAGAGCTTCTGTTGTTTGCTTCGTTCAGGCAAGTAGTATAATTTCACAAAGCTAGTCAGAACATTGTTTTTGCTTCAAATTGGGTTATTATTAAATCAAATGATGTATATGAAATTATATAACTAAATGATATGAAATTATATAAATGATATGTATATGAATTATATAACTAAAATTAAATAACTGTAATTACAGATTTAGGTTAAATAAAGATGTCAGTCTTTATTTTTCTTCTTTTTAGGAAACAAATCAAAGAAAAAATAAACAAATTCTACTGTTCCTAATATTTTGTATGTTGCTCAAAAACAAAATATATTGTGTTCAGCTGAAAAAAAGGGTTTTTTTTGTTTTTTTTTTACCCAGTCATTTAAAAATAACACATTTTAGAGCTGTAACGACAATACTGTAATACTGTGATATTTTTGCTTCTCATCTCATACCGGCCCATGCCTACTTCTAACAGCTGTTTGCTCTTCTGTGACTTGATAAAGCAAAATTATTATTCTTTTACCCAGATGCTCCAAAAAGCCTCAAACTTTCTGAAGAGGAAAATATGCTGAATGTATAGTTCACCTAAAAATTAAAGGGATAGTTCACCCAAAAATGAAAAATCTACCATCATTTACTGTTGAACACAAAATAACATATTTTGAATTTGAAGAATGTTTGTAACCAGTTGCTGTTAACAATTGACTTCCATAGTATGGAAAAATTACTATGGAAGTCAATGGCTAAGAGCAACTTTTTGGGTACCGACATTAAGGGTGCTTTCACAGTAGCACTTTTGGTGCGCACCCGGGTTCGACTGACATCAGAGTTCGGTTCGTTTAGATGATGTGAACACTGTCTTCTGAACTCGGATGCGCAATCGCGAACCGTACCCGAGTCCGTTTAAAAAGGGTGGTCTGGGGTACGGTTCATGTGAACTCCGGTACGGTTCACTGCTGATGTGAACGCAATCGTACCAAATCGCGGAAGTGAACCGCTATTAATGACGTATTATTTGATAAAAATGTGTATTTGTGTGTGTTTTTCGCTCACTTTCCTGACGAGCGTGACTGACGTGCTGCAAACAGAGAGCTGTATATCTCATTTCTGTTCGCCTTTAGCACTCTTTAGAACGTAAGTGCCGTTATGTACCGAAGCTTTGTAAACAAAACGAATGGTTCAAAAACGTAAATATATAAAAGTGCAGAGAGCAATGTTATGCATTTGCTGCCTTCTCCAGTGCCGTCTTTACTAAGCAACGGGGTAAACAGCTGCTGGCTTGGTGACGCAAACGAACCGCGGAATTTAATTAAAGGGACCAGAATATCTTAGAGACTTGAGGTAGTCTTTGACTCAGCAAGCAACCACCTAAACCACCCAAGCAACCACCCAAAGTGCTCTAGCAGTGCCCCAACAACCACCCAGAACACCCTAGTAATTGCATTACAATGCACTTACAACCACCTTAGCAACCACCTAGAACACCCTAGTAACTCTATTACTATGCACAAAACAACCTGTAAAACCACACAGCAACACCCTAGTAAACACCAGAACACCCTAGTAACTGCATTACTATGCACAAAACACCCTATAAACCACAAAGCCATGCCCTAGTAAACACCAGAACACCCTAGTAACTGCATTACTATGCACAAAACACCCTATAAACCACAAAGCCATGCCCTAGTAAACACCAGAACACCCTAGTAACTGCATTACTATGCACAAAACACCCTATAAAACCACAGAGCAATGCCCTAGCGACCACTCAGAACAACCACCCTAGCAAAAAGATAGTAATGCCCTACCAACCACTCAAAACACCTAGTAACTGCATTACTATGCACAAAAACAACTAGAATATTTTGCCAATGACAAACGACACTAAAAACTGCTCATAGCACCCTAGAAACCACATAGCAACGCCCTAGCAACCATCCAGGAGACCCTAGCAACTACATTGCAACATGCAAAAAAAACATTCAAAGCAGTTTAGTAACTGCATAGCAACACCTTGGTGACATTTCAGCATTGTAGTAAGTTTTGCATGCGCAAACATTATGTGTTCTGACGATAAGGAATGGATTATTTATTGTTAAATAAATTAAAAAGGTGTGAGCGAATAGGCGAGATCATTAACTGTAAGTCACAGCGACAAAAAGGTTTAGTACTGTATGTCCCATCTCCAGGGCCGCAGATGGGATGTTATTCACATAATTAATCAAAGACGAAACACCTGTTTTCTCAATGAACTCCTAACCTCTCCATACACAGCCTTGTCAATCTTGTAAATGAAGAGATTATTTATTAGGATTCTTTATTGATGACCACGATGATTTTGATGGCTCTTCATGTTTGACTGTTTCCCAAAGCCCAATTTTTTGCTCTCTCATCTTCCCAGCAACCACCAGTTGGCCACTCCAAACCCATTAATCCTAATTACAAAAGGTGGGGCATGTTTCAGGCCCTGGGGGATGCACATACGCTGCCAATCATTGGCTGTTGCCATAGTAGCCGTGATGTGCAAGGGGTGATGTCACACCATTAACAGAACACCATTGAGACACACAGCAGGTTAAGTAGGGTGAGGTCACCTCTGCAGCGGTCACCATGACAACATATCCCAGCAGAGATGGGCTTAATGTGCTGAATCATGCATCTATTCTCCAAGCTGGTTTGTTTTCAAACAATGATAACTTCTGGACTGTTGCATGCACTGAAAATTCAATACATTCCAGATGCAATAAGTCAGATTAGTGTGAATAAAATAACAATATAACTATCAGAAACTACCTAAACATTGATTTTTAATGTATTTGATTTCTGCTAATAATAAACAACCATAACATACTATAGACTACAGACAACTTTCCTTCAAGACATGCATTCTTGTTCTTACTAGGGCTGTGTGATATTGACATATATATATATATATATATATATATTTTTTTTTCCCCATAACGATAATTAAACGTTGTTGTTGTTACTAACTGTATTTTTAGCTGACCTCATACGTCATCCGCCCGGAACTGCTTCCGTTTACAACAGTGAGCGCAAGCTAGATTAAATTGATTATATTACGTTTTAAATATGGATATTTTTCTTACAAAAACGCAGCGATTCGCTACAGGAGGACTTTGTTCACCCCCCGGAGCCGTAGGAGACACTTTTTTTTTTATGGATGGGCGCTTTTTATTTAACTTAACTCAAATGATTCATTCAAAAACAGATTAGTTTAGGCAAAAACAGACAATAAAACAGACAATATTTGTGTCTAAAACGTAACTCACTCAATATTAACTTAACTACTGTGTAAAATCAATATATTCGCAATCGCGCTCATACGCTGATATTCGTGAAAACGGCATTCTTGTGATATCACATCATGTGATATTACTCAACTATATCATAGGTCTTCATCCCTGCTCCTGGGGACCCACTTTCCTCCAGAGTTCAGCTCCAACCCTAATCAAACACACCTGAACCAGCTAAACAAGGTCTTCAGGATCACTTGAAAAGTTACAGGCCAGGTGTGCAGAAGCATGTTGGAAATAAACTTTGCAGGACAGTAGGTCCCCAGGAGCAGAGTTGAAGACCTATGAACTATATCATATCTTATAAATATATATTTTTTAAAACATACAGGGTTATTTTTTGCTTTCATAACTTGAATTATATAGGCTAGGCATTCTAACCGCATTTTAGCCTTCATCATTCAGTGAATGCTTTTGAACTCTCAAGATGTTTTTTTTTTTTTTGAGTGACATACTGTCAGCTTGCATATAATTAGAACAGCAATTATGATGTTATCACTGTAAATACTGAACATCCATAATTCTGCTTCTAAAAGACAAAGAAGATTAACTGAGAATTAAGGGACACTAATGAAGCAAAACCTCAGCAAACTCAGTATAGACTTATACACGGTACTTGACTGTACGTGTCTGCATTAATTATGAGAAAAGGAGTAGAAAAGGAAAAGACAGAACGGTAAATGAGGAGAGAGAGGGGGAGAGAAATGTGCAAGACAAAGGTTAGACGAGTCATGAGAGATTTATATTTAGAACATTTATCTCTAGAATAACTGATTCTGATTGGTTGACAGCCACATTTGGTCAAATATTGTAATATACATATATTGTGCATATACAGAGTTTTTCCAATCAAATATGAATTCAATTTGTTTACTTAACTTCAGTGTATCTGGCCAGAACAACACAGCAGGCTGTCAATTTAAATTTAAGTCATACTACACCATTCAAAGATACGTTACATAACAGCTCATGCTTCAAAAACCATTTCTAAGAGCATCATTTGTGACATCAGACCAGAAATCCCTGCCAACACACTTCTCTTCTCCTTCTATAATGACATTACGCCTCGTGACTCACAGCAAAACAGCTGCAATTTGGTTAGGGTGAACCTTTCACCACAATCAATATTCTGATTAGACACGCTAATCAGATTACAGGTAGGTCACCAAACATTCTCATATGCTATATATGATATGATAATGTCATGTGACCATACTGTACCTCTAATCAGCATTTTAATTCTATTTCAAATAAATGCAGATCTTTTGAACTTTGTATTTATCAAAGAATGTGATCATCACCGACCTGATTTTTTAAGGATCATGTGACTGGAGTAATGATGCAGAAAATTCAGCTTTGCCATCACAGCAATAAATTAAATTTTAAAATATATTAAAACAGAAAACAGTTCTTTAAAAAAAATAAAATAAAACTTATGAACCCCAAACTTCTGAACAGTACTGTATATGTCATTTACACATTACTAAGTATTGCACTAATAACCTTTTTTTTACCTATACTACATATACTACATCAGATTTCTCTTGCAACCAGCAGTTATATTCTAACTGAAACCAAGCAGATGTTTTCTGCCAAACATAAAACATTCATTTTCAGAAGTCGCTCCAGCATGCACACACACACAAACATTTTCATAGAATTTCTGTATTCCAAAGGGAGCAGCTGTAGACTTACATAAACAGCTTAAGGAGAGGCTGCTTTCATGGGTGTATTCTTCACTGCATTAGTATGTTCGTGTGTTATGTGTGTCTCATTCAGTCCCTATACAGTGTCTATTTGAGAAACCTTTAGGTTATGTAGAGAGCATCAGCCCTGAGACAACAATGTATTACCTAAGAGTACTGCTGAGCCATGCATATCACACACACACACACACACACACACACACACACACACACACACACAAACAGACACACTATGCTCGCTGGTCAGTGAAAATTCATTCCACAATTCAACCCACACACCATATGAGAAATGGGAAAATCCCTTCTTCTGTGTACTAATGCTTCACATTTTTTATATCGTTTTTTTTTTTTTTTTTTTTTTTTGAAAAACATAACCTACAATGTTCTGTCTTGTTTGTTCTTGTAGAAAGCCAGAAGGATTCCAGTTCATATATTCTGAGATGGTTTCCTGAAGTTTGTGCACATAACGTGACGAAAGGCGAGAAAGCAGCCACAGTTCAGGTGTGTCTCGTTGATTTACAGCCTAGAAGTCTGAAGTTTTTTTTCCTTTTTTTTTTTTTTTTTTTGAAGTTGCAGTTACAACAAAGATTATTGGAGTATGTTTCACAAGAAAATACTATTTCTGTCTTACAGCTTTTAAAAAATCACGTTTAATTCAGTGTTACTTGCCATTTCATTTTGTAATTATTTGTGAAATTTACTAGCAATTTCTTAGTGAAAATTGATTCAAACCAATGTTTTCATAGTACAAAGTATTTGTGATGTCAATCATTCACTTTAAACCTGGTACTGATAAACAGACAGGCAGAGATGTAATGCAATGTACAAATGTGTACAATGTACAAAGCCTTTTTATCATTCCAGTAACGCTACTTCAATCTGAAGAGAGAGAGAGACAGAGTTTATCTCTTAAAACATCATCCTGAGGCATTAGAGAATGCAGACTGCAGCCCATTATTTCTGCTCTTAGAGATGACAAGTTTATGGGAGGACAAGGAGAGGATACAAACCAACAATTCCATTAAAGTAAACAATGAGAGAAAAAGGATTACAAAAATGTAGATTAAGAGAAGAACAGCTGGAAAGAAAAAGCAAGAGGTACATCAATTTGAGCTGACAACAAAACCATTGCATTTGCTTTTTAAACCTGTCAAAGACTGTTTGAGATCACCCGCCCTATTCCAGCATGTGACTTTAGGTCAACGCTTGACCTGAGATCGTCTGACTGTCAGTCATGTGATTTGACCCACCAGAACCTTTTGATTCATTCTGCAGGAAGCTTAGGACATTTTGAATGTTTTATCTCTGCTCACAAGTACTGGGGGAAATGTAGTTCAATATAAAGATGGAAGGATTGCTTTGTCTCTCTGTCTGTCTGTGTGTGTTTGCCAAGACTGAATGTTCCTTGTGACTAAACATCACCTTCATTTCAGGAATAAAATGTGATACAACACACACCTTTGCACTAATGCGCTAGATGACAGAGCGATAGGAAGACTAGCGTGCCATGAAGAAAATGAAAATGAACTGTCACTCATAGGATGGTTATAGCCAACAATTTCCCTTCATCCTTATAAGTGGTTAAATCTAAACTATAATTTGTTTACGGTCACCGCAATTTAATATTTACTTACATTTAGCAGTTTAATCAAAAGAGGATCACATATTTTCTTTAAAAAAGCCAACAAGTCAACTAAAGTAAATTACAATTATTTTAATCATTTAAAATAATTATGTTTTAAAGAAATAGTTCACCCAAAAATTAAAATTTGCTGAAAATGTATTCACTCTCAGGTCATCCAAGAAAAATTCAAACCATTGCTTCTGGCCATAATCCAGAATAGCACTTCCACCAAGTCCATCCCTTGTTATCCACTCACATCAAAATAATCCATATTTGACACAAAATATATTTCTTTATAACTGTGTTGGACTATTCTCTCTTGAAAACCATGCTTGATCGGTTCATATTTCTCTCTTGATTCATACGAGACGACTGGAAAAACAATATCATGGATAGAGGACTTGTATTTAGCCGGAAGCAACAGTTTGACATTAAAAACATCTTAATTCTGGATTTGTTTCAACACACAGCTTTTCACTTCACAAGACGTTAATTGATGGACTGGAGTCGTGTGGATTACTTGTGGACTATTGTGACGTTTTTATCAGCTGTTTGGATTCTGACGGCACCCATTCACTGCAGAGGGTCCATTGATGAGTAAATGATGTAATGCTACATTTCTCCAAATCTGTTACGGTGAAAAAACTCATCTATATCTTGGATGGCCTGAGGGTGAGTAAATTTTCAGCAAATTTGTAGCAGATAACAGGTGAAAAAAATAACACACCAACAGTTGCTTAAAGCGCTTTGCTTATAAAACTGTTTTGTCAAATAACTTAAAAATGAACTTTATGCAGAAACATCTAAATGAACAGCTTTTAATCAAGTCAGATATATTATTTAATATGTCTGAATAAATCTGAATATTGTGTTTCACGGCCCCTTACAGTAGCAACTGCCATTTTTACAATGAAATAGAACTGAGAATACACTGTTTTCAGAATGTGATGTGACTCTATTCATCAATTTAAATGACTAATACTCAATCAGGTACATTCACATGCAATCTACTAGCCAAGTTAATGCACTGCACACATCAAAACTCAATCTTAATTAACATCTCTTAGCCAATAAAAAGTGTTTTTAAAAACAATCCATTGTATGTTACTTGTAGGAAGTAAAAAAAAAAAATAGTACAAATGATAGAAGAATGAGATAACACTTTACATTACACGTACATACACATATTAGATGTTCCTGTAATTATTACAATAATACCAATAACAACGTGCAAATCACAAGCGGTTCCGCAACACAATTAAGAACTGTTCATTAGAATTACTCGGTACTATATAATTACACAATTATGGGAACACTGTAACGTATGATCAAATATTAAAATGCAGTTATGAGCATCACAACAGGGCGTGGGCCTTTCCAGCATATGCCAACTATCTCAGAGAGGATGCGTCAGGCAATGAAAACAAAAATCTATTTTTTGATCAATTTCAATTTCATGTACATAAGTGCATAGATTTACATACACATTAAATTGGTGCCAGACACGAAAAAGAAGACAAGAAAAAAATAAACAATTACAAGGTCGTTATTGCTGATCCACATCAACATCACAAGGATGCTGAGCATCACTGCTTGCGGATGCTGATGATGCTGATCTCTGGATGTGTTTGAGGACATCACAGACGCATAAACAGCGCTGATGGTCACATATGACCAGCTTATACGAATAAAAATGCTAGAAGAAAAGGAAACCCCGCGTATACTCGAGAGAAATACAGCGTGACTTACCTGCATCCCGGAGGAGAGAGGGAGTGGAAGGTGGAGAGAGAAAACATCTCTGCCCTGTCCGCCATCTTCTTAGTGACTCAAAAACAGAGATTGCAGATGCAGATGTCCGCAGCCCATCCACAGACGCTGGAGAAGCGGATATTAAATATGATCTCGCTAATTTCTCTCCTTTTCGGCCACACTGACTGCTGACGCCCGCTGGGAATCAAAACGGTCCAATCGCTGATCCAAAGAAATGAGAGTCAGATATACAGAACGCACATAAGTGGCGATGTATTGATATCGATTATCTTCTGTTTCAGTCACACACCTGCTGATGAACCAGTGCGCTGTTTGGCGTGATCTGCGCGCATCTGATGATGATGATGATGCTGATGCTGATGAGGGAGGGGGGCAGAGGCGCGTGCATGGATCTCATAGAAATAGAACGAGCCAATGAACGTTCAACGCGCCTATAAGAGGGTGTGGCTTAGAGGTCCAGAGGTAGTCTGTGATTGGTCAGGTTGATGGGTCAATTCGAATTAATAATAATAATATTTATTTATTTATTTATTTTTATCTCTTCACTGTTCATTGAATTAAATGTCGATTCATGTTCTCAATGCCATTTTTCAGGTGTAAATTATTGTCCAGGGGCTCATTCCACAAACTGAGTGTCTTTTTCTGCTTAAAAAAAGTAAATTAAAGAATTGACATCCTTTCAAAGGTAATTATGACAGTTGTTTAATAGATTATATACATAATTTGAATAACCTGGGGAATAAACAGCACATTTTACAGTGTTTTATGCGTTATTTTATTACGATTTTTATTCAATTAAAAACAGTAAAAGCAGGTGTCGTTGTTTATACTTTTTTTTTGCACAGGCATTTACAAGCATAAAGACAATAAACAAAATATTCTAAGAGGGTTACAATACATGCGATTCTGAAAATATAAGTATTACGACATAGAAGAGTCTTAGTTGAATTCTGAGTTATGCCAAGTAACTCAAATATAGCTACTATATAATAAATATTTAAATATATTTCTTTAAAAATGTACAATTATGAATGTAAAATTTTGCCAGGAATAGTGATTAAATAATTATAAACCTAATACGAATAGAGTCACCCAAAAGCACAAATATTGGCTAATAGATACAGAAGTTTGGGGAAAATTCCTTTTACAAAATTATAAAACCCAGTTCAAAACACTTCCATAATAAGTCATTATTTCTTAAAAGTGATGACAAAAGGAGCAATTCGGTGAAATACTGTCATTAAAGTTTATACATATTTGTCAGGCACAAAAAGCCCCCATTTTTTGGAATAAACCTGATATTAGGTGGTACCAGTTACTTTTCTTGGCGCAGGTAGAGATGGACGCATCATATAGCCTAGGCTTCGTTTGTGATTATGACATGCGAACTTATTAAAACATAATAATAATAACGTTTGCTAGGTGCGGATGCATTTGTATGTCAGAAACCAATTATTGAAATGAATAGATTTCAATGATTAAACTTTTTAGTATACAAATATCTCCAAAAAACGTATTGAGATTCAAATGCGTCTCAATGGAGGATTTGTTTTTTGAGCCGCCAAGCGTCATCTAGAGGATGAACATTTGGGTTTCTTTTAAAATAATTAGTAGCTAGTTAACTGCTCAATCTGGTGAAACATGACCGTTCAGTCAATACAGTCACTCTATCAACTCATGTGCTTTCAGCTCTCTAAAACCAATTATGTAATAACTCGCCAATATTTAACAGCAAAATTATAAGCTTAAGCACAAAATGAAATCCATTCTCTTAGTAGTAAATTATTTATGAAATAACCACTCAAAAGTAGGCCTACTAGAAAGTACCATGGTGATACTACATTTTTTGGACGTATAGCCTGTAGGGTATATGGGCATATGTTCTTTAAAGTACCTGAGAATACCGTAAGATATTGTAAATTAAATATTATTATTATTATTAAAAAAGTATGCACAGAATGTTCATATGAAAGTTTGTGCAAATGTAAGACATCTCAGGGGGGAAAATAGGCAGTATAACAGGTTAATTATCATTCAAGCACAGCATTTTTGCTCATATCAATAAACGGGTGTCTATGTAACAATCATAAAGCATAATTTAGTTGGATCATTAACCCTTGTTCTGCCGCAGAGGAGCTGTTCAGTGATTGGTGCTGAAAGTCTTACTAACAGAAAGAGTAGCAACAGTGGTGGAAGTGAGTAATGCAGGGAACACCCTGCTGCAATTCAAATATGAAGGTCGTTTTAGGACGTGGGGTTTCCAGCACAGACAAAATATTTGCTGACAATGTGATTTGAAGATAAGTGTGAATGTATGTTTCTCTGTGTGTGAGAATGGAGAAAGACTCAGAGAGTGTGAGCGATTGAATTCTCCTTACAGTACTGTAAGAGCAGATCATAAAATGATATGCAGTTTAATCTTTGAAGTAATAGTATATCTCAGGAGAGCAATACCCCTTACACCAGGCTGGAACATAATTTTTTTAATAGACATTAAGGCCTGGAGTTCATTGATTAAAAAAAACAGGCAGCTGTTTTTGCCAGAACTTTACAGCAGAAAATAAAGTCATGTTAATGTGTTAATCTGTTTGTTATTATATACAATATACTGAGAATAATGTCGGTGATACAATGGAAGGCCACGTGATGATTTAAAGTTCCTAAAACTTGGAAAATAAAATATGATGGGTTGTGATAGGAATTCTGGGAATGCCCCTTTCCACATAAATAAGGGGTGCACCACTTACAAAATAATAAATAAATTTATTTACCAAAATAAAACATGCGCTGTGTAAATAAGTTCAGACCGCTCATTTGCACACCAACATTGTTAATGTACACTAACGACAAATGACTAACTGTAATACTGTATAAGATTTCCATTCTGAAAGCATAAATCTAGGCTATACGTTGTGGTTTCAGCGCAAAACTTTAATTGAAGTTCACTGAAGCTCTTCACTCGGCAGCGCTAAAACCAACAGTGCACAGCCCCATTGACTCCCTCAAAGAGAAAACTGAAGTCACTGCATTTGGAAACAAAGATGAAGTTCTCAAGGTGAATGCATACCTTGACTCTAGGGGTCAAACAACTTAAAATCAAGTCAGGAATCTTGGTTGAATTCTGAACGTGAAAGTGAAAGTGACATGTGGGCCACGATTTCCCCATTCTGGAGTCAGACCTTAGTAAGTCATGTCAAAGCAATGACTAAATCAGCTTACTATCTCAAAAACATTGCAAAAATTTGATGTTTTGTTTCTAGTCAAGACCAGTCAAACTTGTCCATGCCTTTATCACCAGCAGGGTGGACTATTGTAACGGTCTCCTCACCGGCCTTCCCAAAAAGACCATTAGACAGCTGCAGCTCATCAAAAACGCTGCTGCCAGGATTCTGACTAGAACCAGAAAATCTGAGCATATCACACCAGTCCTCAGATCTTTACACTGGCTTCCAGTTACATTTAGGATTGATTTTAAAGTATTATTACTTGTTTATAAATCACTAGGACCTCAGTACACTGCAGATATGCTCAAACCTAACAGACCACTGTCAATCGGGGTTCAGACACACTCTCTCTGTTTAAATCTAGATTAAAGACATCTCTTTGGCCAAGCATTCACATAATGTATATCATAACCTTGTACTTCAGTTACATCTGATCAAATGCATATTTTCATTCTTTTGCTTGGGTTGAACACATCATTTTTTGCTGCCAAGGGTTCACTCAAAACAAGGGGAGTCCGCTTTTAGCTATTATGCCCCTCGCAGTTGGAACCAGCTTCCAGAAGAGATCAGATGTGCCAAATCAGTAGCCATATTAAAAATCCAGACTCAAAACACATCTGTTTAGCTGTGCTTTTACTGAATGAGCACTGTGTCTGAACTGATTGCAATGTATTTTATGCATCATCATCTTTTATTCTTAAGTTAAAAAAATATATATATTTCCTTGCTTTTATTGTTGATTATTTTAATTCCTTTTATATTTTACCATTGTGTATGAAATGTGCTATATAAATAAACTTGCCTTGCCTACTGTAAAATAATTGTATTTTTATTTAATACTCACTTTTTATCTTAAAATATAATAGTATTGACACTCTATTTATTATTTTGTGTATTATTTTATTTAAAAATACAAAATAAAGTGCAATGATAGTATTATCACTATTATTATTTTATTTTCATAGTTATATTTAATGAGTCACGCTATGTGCAGTGTGAGCACCAAACAAGATCTCCAGGTGCTCTCATGAGAACCAGACTGAAAACCTTATGTGCGCCCCTGCATATTACATTGTTTGATGTATTTTTGCTCTCAATAATAAGGCAAATCATAATTTTATATTTCTTAAAAAAACACACATTTTACAATATTTACAGTGGAAGTCACTTAATTCATTAACGTAATAGATTTTATTGTAACATTTTACTTTTCAATACAATAGCTTATCGTACAGTGTGCTAAATTAACTACACTTCCCACTACTCATTGTAGTTGGTAAGAACCGACCTATCAGCGCTCTGGCTTTTAGAGTGCGGTACTAGAAGTGCGTTGCGTGCCGCGGTATTCAAAACTGATTGGTTAAAATAAAGGTCAATCTTCTTAAAGTCAATCTGCAGCGATAACTTCACAAGGAAGTTGAAGTGGGAAAATATTTAAATTACAGCCTTTACAGTTTGGGAATACGTCTGCGTATTTAATATAACAGTTAAGCAAAGGTCATGTGGAAAAAATAGCTAGTATTTTTTTTCCATTTAACGTTGGTTTCTCTCGCCGTAAACGGTGTCTGATATCGCGAGCGATTAGATGTTTCATTGTGTGCTCGTGACAGGGGTGCATGTGCGTCTATTCACGCTCAATTAAAGCTGCTTCTGGAGCGGATAGGTGTTCCTACTTAGGGGATCATGAATTCGGGCCAAAAGGTGGAGTGCATGAGTGATGGAGCTGGAAGTGCAGGCAGATGCGTTGAGGATGACGCGGATTCAGACAGACCTGCTGGCGGAGACTCACTGATGGTGGCCGAAGAGAGACATCCGAGATCTGCCAGTCCCCGCGGGGTAAACGGGGATGACGACTCTGAAGCGGAGTCCCATCAGGACGGCCGTAACGTGGCTGTGGACCCGGATACTAGAAAGAGGGCGTTTAGCTGGTGCCGTGACTTTCTGTCCAGATCATGGAAGGCTATATCGGAACACGACTTTCAGATCAAAATAGTCATGTGATCAAACTATTTATAAAAAGAATTTACAGATAATTAGGTTTCAAAATGATTTCACTTAACTTTTCATATGTTTATAATAATAAAAACAATATTTAATGTAATGTATGTATGTGTGATTGTGTATAGATTTATATTACTAAACACACACACACATACATACATTACATATACATAGAAATAAAGTAAAATACTGCTTTTTTGTGTGCACACAGTGGAGGACTCAGTAACCTGCTGTACATGTGCAGTTTACCCAGTGATGTTCAGCCCACCGGGGTCGAACCTCGACGAGTTCTGCTCCGGATCTACGGGGCCATTCTACAGGTGTGCCACCCTGACCATATTATATGTGAAGTAGACCAAATACGCTGTTGCAAAGGCTGATAAGCTGATAAAAGTCTATATCTTGGGCAAGATATTTATTATCCAGTGCTGTCAATTCCCTGATGTCATTTAACTATCTAATCATGCTATTCATGTTTGCCCATATGCATCTGTCTCTCTGTGTTCACACACACAGGGAGTGGATTCTCTTGTTTTGGAAAGTGTGATGTTTGCCATTTTAGCAGAGAGAGAGTTGGGCCCACGTCTCTATGGCATTTTCCCAGAAGGCCGTCTAGAGCAGTACTTGCCCGTGAGTCTTAAATCAAAATCCCAGATCCTATATGCATGGTTTAAAATAAACCTTTAAACACAGCTATACTTGATTAATGCAGTCAAGCTACAGAGAGATTTGCATGCCTTAATAATAGATAAAGTATTTCTCATTCCACATATTTCTGTATGCATAATCAAAGAGTGGTAATCAGATCTGTTTCTCTTCCACAGAGTAATCACTTGCGTACAGAGCACTTGGGGTTCCCAGAGATCTCGGCTGAAATAGCCAGTAAAATGGCACGATTCCATTGGATGGAGATGCCGTTCAACAAGGAACCCAAATGGCTGTTTGGAACCCTTGACCGGTAAAAGTCTCACACTGTCCTTTAACCTACGGTTATAGAAACACTCACTGCTTGTGTATTTTTTTTTTAAATACATGCTTTTATCCCAGAATATGCAGATTACTATTCATACCTGAAAACCGTGTAACTATCAAAACAGTAGCTGATATTAAGACATAGAAACACTGGCTGAACCAATGAGTTTGGCTGTTTGGGAATAGCGATTTTAAACAGACATATTTTGTTGCAATTGTAACCCAGAAATTACAAGCTTTAATTACATTGTTTACCCAAAGAATAGAATGTGCCCCAGATAACTGAAATGAGCTTGTGTAAGAAATCTGCCTTGATATGTTTTTGTAATTATATTTAAAAATAAGCAGATGGTGGTTTGTCATGTTTGCGGTGTATATTTATATTGGCATCAGTGTTGAAATGACTTTGTTCTTCTGAACAGGTACATGGAACAAGTTAAAACAATAACATTTGTGCGTGAAGCTCACATCAAGAAATGTAACAAGCTAATTAAGTATGATCTTCCTGCAGAACTGGAGGATCTGAGGTGAGAAAAGATATGTAAATAAAAAGAGCTGAAAGGGTGAATGGAAAGCATGTTGTGATACTTGAACTTCCAGATAACAGCAAATGGCCAAGATCATTGAATTCATAAAGTATTTACGTGTATGTATACACTACCATTCCAAAGTTTGGGGTTGGAAAGGTTTTTTTTTTTCTTTTCTTATGGCTACATTTATTTGATAAAAAATACAGTAAAACAGTAATATTGTGAAATATTAAAACAATTTAAAATAACTGTTTTCTTTTAATATATTGTAAAATTAATTTATTCCTGTGATCAAAACTTCATTACTCCAGTCTTCAGTGTCACATGATCCTTCAGAAATCATTCAAATATGTATTAAGTATTCATTTCTTTCAAAGAAAAAAAATCTTACTGACCCCAAAACTGTTGAAAAGTAGTGTATGTGTCTTTGTATGCTAACACCCTTAGCCCAGTTCCAGGCATCTCTGATTAGGCACTTAAAGGAAGCTGCATTCTGTGCATACTCAGCTTGCTCGGTCAATCTCACACACACACACACATGTGATTGAGAAACTTTTCTCTGAATTAAGTGCTTGTCTACTGTTCTGTGTGTGTTCCAGTACTTTTTTTTCATTGGGCTTTTAAACAATGAAAGCAATCATTTTAAAAGCAGGTTTATAAGAGCAATATAATAAAGTAGCACTTAACCATGTGCCGTCTCTCTCGCTCTCTGTCAGGTCACTGCTGGCAGCTACTCCCTCTCCAGTTGTGTTCTGTCATAATGACGTACAGGAAGGTAAGCAATCTCACATTTACATTCATACACGCATTCCAGAGTCCTGGCAGCTGCCTAATCTGCTGAGCTTATAAGGGTCTGTCAGTCACTGTTGTATTGTACCATTATGCAACATCGTTGTTGGGGAAGTCGTGGCCTAATGGTTAGAGAGTCGGACTCATAACCCAAAGGTTGTGGGTTTGAGTCTCGTACCGGCAGGGATTGTAGGTGGGGGGGGAGTGAATGTACAGCGCTCTCTCCCACCTTCAATACCACGACTGAGGTGCCCTTGAGCAAGGCACCGAACCCCCAACTGCTCCCCGGGCGCCGCAGCATAAATGGCTGCCCACTGCTCTGGGTGTGTGTTCATGGTGTGTGTGTGTTCACTGCTGTGTGTGTGCACTTTGGATGGGTAAATGCAGAGCACTAATTCCGAGTATGAGTCACTTTCACATATCTGCCCTTTCACCTATAAAATCATACTTTGTTCTTCAGGCAATATCCTCATGTTGGATGGCCGGGAGAATTCATCTGACAAACTAATGCTTATTGATTTTGAATACAGCAGCTATAACTACAGGTAAAACTACCCTATATATAGGGTATATGACATGTGCTTATCATTTTATAGTTTATAACAAATGCAGCTCTGATGTACTCTGAATTTGGTCTGCTCTGAGTGCAGAGGCTTTGATTTTGGGAATCATTTCTGTGAATGGATATATGACTACACGTATGACCAGTGGCCCTTCTACAAGGCAAAGGTGGAGAATTACCCTAACAGACAACAGCAGGTGAGTCACAACATGCTCCCCCACACACTACTGCCTATCATTAATGGCCTTAATATTATAATAAGATGAGACAAGGAAAAAAACAACAACTCTTAACAAAGGTCAATTTATAAAATGATCAACTGAAAGAGAAAATTTCAGTTTATTTATGTTGTACAAATTCAAATAAGCTTAAATTAAACAGGATAGAAAGTAAAATTGAGGATTAGTATAATATGACAGATTATTATTGTGACATTTTTTTAATACTTTTTTTCTTATGCACATGCAATACAGCCTCATCATAAATTATATTTGACATTAATTTGTGCTTGGTAGTTGTCTAACAAATTGATGACAAATGACTTTTCATACAGTTGTAAGAGATCATTTGTGTTGGACATAATGTACATGTAGGTGATGCTGTCATCTAGTGGAATGTTTTGGAACTGACGTGACATAAAAAGTGTGTCAAAGGTTGTCACAATCATTTTTATAGAGGTCAGCAGCCTGACTGATACAATGTTAATATTTAACAGCCTTAGAAATTATTAGAAATCAGTAAAATTGTGTCATGGGGCAGGGGATTATATCAGTCCTTTTTAAATATCCAAAACAAATTAGACAAACTAAATAGATATTCCTATAAATATTATTTTGAGCCTGTTTGCGGTTTGTTTTTCAGTTACATTTTATGAGACACTATCTGTCAGAAAGGGGGGGCATTGCACCTGCAGACCAAGCCAGGATAGAAGAGGACATGATCATTGAGGCAAACCGGTATGAATCGTATTTACTATCAGACTTTTATTGACATAATATGCTAAATGTGCCACTGTGTACCATTTGATGAATTTTCACCTTTACCCAGTAACCTTTCTATCTGTTTGTCTCAAAATCACATGCACACAAACAGGTTTGCCCTTGCGTCTCATTTCCTCTGGGGTTTGTGGTCCATTATTCAAGCCAAGATCTCCAAAATCGAGTTTGGATACATGGTAAACTGGAAAAAAAATGATATCACAACACACACAAACAGATTATAAATCTGACAATCTCACATCTTTTAATCCTTTTATGATGATTTTTTTTAGGACTGTCATTGCTTGATAATTAATCAAATTAATTGCATATCAGTTATGGCCAGTACAGTACAGCATCTAAATTATATAAATATTCATTCATACGTTTATATCAATTTTGTAGTACACGTCCATGTTATTTGTCAATTACCCCAAAACAGATGAATACGCCTAAATTCTGAGAGCTCAGTCAAAAAGCCATCATAGTTATGTATACAGTAAACAAGTATATACAGAACAAATCCCTTCTGTTCATCACTGATCTGAAGGCCATTCCACCTCATTCTGTGTTCTCTTTTTGGTTTTCCCCAGGACTATGCACAGCACAGGTTTGACACATACTTTAAACAGAAGAAGCTCTTTTCCTAAATTACACTTGCAGCATGTGCTTCAGGATATCATTTTGCATCACCTATTGTTTAGGTATAGTTTTTTTTTTAACCATTCAAGAAAGGGCACAGTACAAACAATTCAGACTTGCTAAATAACGGTTCATCCTGGGGAACATTAATCTTAAATCATGAGGGGTGGGGGGATTTTGCGACTGAAACCTAGATATAATTCATGTACAGTTTATACCTCTTCATTGTACAAGGCAAACTGTAAAATTAATTTTGTCAGTTTATTTATAATAATGTAACTGCACTTTTTTTTTTTTATCTAACTTGTGTGTGGTCAACATTATCTGTTAATTGTATCAAGAATCAATCCATCCATCATAATTACTGTGTAAACCACAGGGTCCAAATGATGTCTCTTCATTTTTGTGTCTTCGTTTCCTCCCCTAGAGTTTAAAAATATTCATCATATTGGATAAGGATGCAAATCATATTGCATCCTTCCTATATTTACATACTGTGAAATACATCACGTCTTTTTTTTTAAACTCAGGGAGTCATTAGTTTCAGAATGTCACATAAAATACTCTGTTTCTATTATATGATTTTGATGGCTATATTTCATTTAACTTTCGATTGGAAAAAAGTATTAATAATTGGAAATAATGTTTTGAGCTATGCGTTTGTGTTTTACTTAGGATTTGACCAGTCTTTGCTCTGCCATATAGATATGTAACAATAACAAGTTTTAATTACTAAACTAACAAATTCCTCTGTCCCATTTCTAAACACAAATTTATTTTATATAACTGTTGATGTGGTTTTCTGTTTTAATTGTTTTATGCTTATTTATATTTTTTACTTATCCAAAGCAAGTATACTGTATTTTTTAAGTTCAACCAAATGGTAAAACCATCTCTGTATATGTCTTCAACTGAAAAGTGGCAAAAGAAGAACAAAACAAATGAAGGATAGTATCATTATACAGTGAATTAGTGGGATCATCAGCTTAAGAATCATGGTATTTTGTTGGAATCATATTGGGAGAATCTGAATGGTCAAACTGATGCTCTTGTATCTGTCCCTGTCTATAAACAATTGTATCTGTATAATTTTCACAATGTTTTCTTTCCTGTATATAGTAGCAAGTTCAGGGACAAAAGAAACATTGAGAGACCATGAACGTTGTAGGCTAGACCACTTTAACATGCTCCCAATATCACTGTTGATATTGAATCTGTGATTCTTAATATTGTGTTGAGAAGCAATGACACCGTTAGAACCAATGTTCATTTCTGTAATTGCTTTGGCTAATTCAAGTTATACTGTAGACTTGTCTCTGGTATGTTTTCTTTTGTTCTTTTGCAATGCAGGTATCCATTAATTTTGCTCATTAAAAAAATCATGCTGACATTGGTGTGAATATTGTATTTGAATTTTGAAATACAAGTAACTAAAAAGGTTAACGATCTGAGTTGTTCGGATAGGGTTATGAATTCCATTCCAAGTAACGGTGACCTATAAAGATATAGAGATTGTTTGGGGTTTGTTCATTTCTGCCATAATATGTCATTTTAATATATTTTATGTAAGATAAGAATATGTAAGATAATGCATTATTCAAAACACTACTTCTGTACCAGTTCAAAAATTTAATTAAGAAAAATGTTTTAAATACATAGATCAATAAAAAGTATATATAATTAAAGTGTTGTGTAATACAGTAGACTGAACAGAGTGGGCCACCATATTAGTTTCCTGTTCCAGAGATCCCCTAAAATAGCTCTACTGTGATTGCTCTGGCACACAGGCGCCATATTGAGCCTTGAAAACCTCCATGCATGATCTACCAAAAAACAGGCTGGATTTATCCTCCATCCACCATGGAATGACATGGCCTTGGCTGGGATTGTGCGTCAGGCATTCAAATTGCAGTGGAAGAAGCATACAAAACCTTTTAAGTCGTACAAGTATTAAGAGTATTCTACCTAAATGGGAACATGGCTAATCTATGGCAGGTTTTAGTGGTTGCATTAATGTACTTTTGCACATGACTGACAAGAAGTTTAGAACAGATACGGAGATGTTTGAGCTTCAAAAGTAGTTTGAACTGGATTCAGTTCAGACAGGCAGATTCTGGTGCTGTACAAGAGGAGTCTGATAACCTACAGTCAGACGTCTGGAGAACAAATCAAGAGTACAGGACCTATCGACACCAGAGCAAAGGACCAATGGTAATGGTGCAAACCAGCACATGTGTTCCTGAAGACCTGGATTTATCCTCCATCCACCATGGAATGACATGGCCTTGGCTGGGATTGTGAGTCAGGCTTTCTTTAGAATGATAGTCTAGAATAGTTCCAAATGCAACATTTTAACGCCATTCAAATTGCAGCTGAAGAGCCATACAAAACCTTTTAAGTCCTACAAGTATTGGAGTATTCTACCTAAATGAGAACATGGCTAATCTATGGCAGGTTATAGTTGTGGCATTAATGTACTTTTGCACATTGCTGAAAAGAAGTATAGAACAGATACAGAGATGTTTGTGCTTCAAAAATAGTTTAAATTGGGTTCAGTTCAGACAGGCAGATTCTGATGCTGTAGAAGAGAAATCTGATAACCTACAGGCAGACATCTGGAGAACAAATCAAGAGTACAGGACCTATCGGCACCAGAGCAATGGACAAATGGTAATGGTGCAAACCAGCACACATACTTTCCATGTGAGTATCTACACATAAACCACAGACTGTAACAACCTTGGCCCACAAACACATGATGTCATGCTTATCAGCACTTACTTCTAGGTGGATCTGGAGAAGCTTGCAGACTGCAGCGAGTATTTCAAGGCTCTGTCCCACTCCTGCATGAGAGAGACATCCGAACAGCTGGTACACCTAGAACCTGTTCCCTCTCCAGTCTTCCACAACCTTCTACAATTCTGCTTCCTACAGCAGTTCTGCATTTCTGAAGACCTCCTTGGGGAACACCTACGGGTGAGCACTTACCTGCTTGCTTACGGGTTCACCAATCGTCTACTGATTGCCCTCTCTCAAGCCCTAACGGAGCACACCTGCTTAGGCTATCTACAGCTGGCTGAAGAACTCTGCAGTGAGGAGCTCCAAGAGACTGTGCTAACCTACCTGAGCAAGTATCTACTGGAGCGTCCACACCTGAGTCAGGGCTTGGATCCACACCTTAAAGCAAAGCTTCTCAGATTAAGGTCAAAGGGAACTCCACACTTATGCTGCTTGAGAAAGGAGAACTTGACCTCAAGCAATGACCTGGAAACAGATGCTGCTCGAAAGCTCTTCAGGCTGGAGGAAGACAAGGATTATGGGAAATGGAGTTCTATCACAGATCTGCCTTTTTGTGCAGATAAGTGGTGCTTCACCACAGCGGTTCTCTATAATTACCTCTATCTCATAGGGGGTTATAGACACCGTGTAAAGAAGGGTTATGAGTTCAAGATGGCTTCCTTCCGCTACAACCCTTTTACCAATCAATGGGTATCAACAGCTCCTCTGATTAAGGTATGAACATTACGATAAAGGTCAATATCTTTGCCAGTGACAGTACACTCATCTACTCTTAAGGTTTCAAGCTGGTCATTTGCTGGTCCAAGGCGGTTTACATAGATAACCAGCTGAATTACAAGCAGGTGGTACCTAAGTGTACTGCGAGACCATCTTGGTCAAGCTGGTTGGGTCTTGTAGACCACCTTTGACCAGTAACAAACCAGTTCAGCATGTTCCAACTTCATGACCTATAATAGTATAGCCTAGCATGGGCAGATTTCTGCCTGGAACATATTGTCCTTTAAGGTCTCATTTCCAAAACCTACGTTTCCCAGCTGATAAGTATCAGATATGCAGGAATAAAGGTCAAAGTTTCAATGTGACTGTCCATGATCCCTCTCAGCACAGGCGTCACTTCAGTGCAGCTGTGTGTGAGGGGAGAATCTTTGCTGTGGGCGGCTGGTATCTGGATTCCCTTGTGACTCCTGACTCCGGCACAGGCATCTACACTGCTGTGGAGAAGTATGATCCATGGAAAGACACCTGGGAATTTGTTTCCTCTCTCCCTCTGACAGACTTCCAGTTCAGCCTGTCCCTTTCCCATGATTCCCCACTCACAACCAGCCTGGGACACTGCCTCTATGTACTGGGGAACATCCAGAGAACTGGAGAGAAACTGGTGTTGCGCTACGATACTAGACAAGGTACAATTTGGTGTGATGTAGTCTAGTGATTAAAGATCTGAGGTGGTAACCGAAAGGTTCAGACAACATTCAGGGTTGATCCATGAGCTGTTGCCATTGAGTTCCTTGCTCAAGATGTAAGGTTGCTCAAGGGTGACTATTAGCCTCTAGCTTTCAAATATGAACTAAGCATGTTGTGATGTTCATTCAAGTGAAACTTACTTGCAGCATATGTCTCCAAAGGGTCATAAGCATGGATAAATCATTCACAAGATTAATAAGATGCATTCAGAAAATAGAGCGGGTGAATTTCTCTTTCATGCTGACTTTAACCTGTCCTTCTCTTTGTAAGAATTCTCTCTCTTCCTCTCAGATTGCTGGTGTGAGCTGCTCCCCACACTAACCCGCTCCAGTGCAGACCTCCCCATCTTGAACTTCCTGGGTGCTGCTAATAATCAGTTGGTTGTAATTGGAGGGAACAATTCTGAAACCATGGTGACATCTTTCTGTGTGGAATCTCAGAAGTGGGGCTGTATCAGAGCAATGGAGAAGACCACTTTAATTGGCCAGGGCACCATTCTGCATAATGAGGTCTACATGTCAGGGATGAAGGACAATTCTATAGTTAAACTGAACCTGCATTCACTGTCCCTCTGTCCTCTTCCTTCCCTCCCTGTCACCACCTGCTACGAGAGCCTTTTCCACCTCTACTTCTGACCTTGTTTTTCTTCTTGTTTAATTGCAACAAAATGTAACAAAATATTTCATAAATAAATGTATCAACTTGTGTAAAGTAAAGCATTTTGTGAGAACCTGTTATTGTGGCATAATCTTTCTTTGGCGTAATTACAGTTTACACAGGATGTGTACACAATTAGTGGTGCTTGCTAAGACATGACTGTTACTTTTGTACATACTTTGATGTTAAGTTTTTCAGAAATGTAAACTTCTATCATTTTTATATGCAACTTATCCTGCACTGCTTATGCTATGGACATCTTGAAGCTTGTTGAGGAGAGGTGTGCTATTACTTTTCTTAGTAATCAGCATTAATTCACCCGATAATAAAATGGAAGGGAAAAAATCCCATAGATTTATATTGAAAGATGAACCAAACCATATCTAGAGCCCACATTAATATAGAAACTTTGAAGTGGGATCTTTTAACTTGAATCAGTAAGCAACCATCTAAAACCAATAAGAACACTTTGGCAATCACATTACAGCTCCCTGGCATTATGGCAACAGGTTTTGGACAAGCACCGCCCACATTTTCTAAACAAAATATACAAATCCAATTTTCTGCTATTGTCCATCAAATTCCTTATTATGTAATATTAAAAAATGTCTCTAAGATGCCTGACCTATTGCATAACACACTTAAAAGCCTCATTTCAAAGATATTTTACAAAGACACATGTACATAAAGTCTCTCAGTCTCATACAACTATCGTCAGAGGGCTCTGGCATGCAGCCGTGGGATATTTCCAGCACTGTTAAGATTTGGGCCTGTGTTTGATCATACAGTGTGTACTGACTGTACAGCCACCAGTTTAACTCTGCCCTGAAAGTATCCAGTTACACATACACAGAACAAGCACGAGCATTTATGAGGGTCACTATGTAACAGGTAGTTAAGAGAGAAGAACAGGTAGTTCAAGAAGAAAGCAACACTCACAGAAAACAGGCAAATCACAAAATAAAGGAAAACAGAGAGGGAGGGAGAGGAGAAAGTTTGAGTAGAAGAGGAGATAACAAGTCAATGAGCTACAGACTTCCTCCCAGAGTGGATGAGGAGTCGACTGAAGGGCACAAGCGTGAAGAACAGTTAAAGGACATTCCAGCCCTAGTGAAAGAAAATCGGATCTTTTTATCCATTAAGTTTCATCTGACTTACAGTGTTTGACTGTTGCATTGCAGGTAATGTAAATCCATTATTTTTCTTATTAAAATCCTTTAAAGACACTCTGAATTTTTCTGTTTGATAATCTTTCATGATTAAGCTATAGCTGTCTTGTCTAGCGGTCTCTGTAAAATTATTTTGGTGATCACAAATATTTTCTTTGTAGTAAATATTTAAGAACTGTTTAAATATGCTTTTCTTTGTAATTTTTTATTGCACCACATATTGGTGTTTGAAATTGGCATATTGTTTATATTATCCCAATGATCAACAAAATGTACCATTCACAAATATAGCAATGTCTGTCAAATCTAATATGAAAAGTTTATTTTTAGCATACAAAATGCATGTCTATTTAAAAAAAAAAATATATCCTCATCTACGCAGTCATGCATCAGACATCATGTGTGTTTTGGCCAGTGTCACTGAAATCACATAGAGCTCAGCCCTCTCAGATGTCCTACTACGTTATTTCTGACCGTTCAACTTTGCCCCACTTCCGTCCTTCAGTCCTTCTGACTGCAGTCATATGACACGGAAAAAGAAACATAAGCTTGACAGTGGCACTGCATAACTGAACTCTGTGACTTACATGTCATTTGTAGGTCTATATAGTTTCTCATAAATGTATTTTTGTCATTTATCAGAATCTTAACCTATAAGAGACTTAATAAGACAGGAATCTTATTAATTAAAGCATATTCTCCTTGGAGCAATTTGAGGTGAAATGGCACAGTAGTGATTGATCTTAATAATTCTCCCGTTCATAAATGTCATGGGATGTTTCCAGTTGATCTGGACCTGTCTTTGATCTTACAGTGTGCAAATTTCCCCTGGTTTCAACCTCAAGCCTTCCATAAGGACATAAATTCTCTGGATTTTATTATAATTTAAGCAGTTTAAGATATATATTTTTTACTTATTATTAATTTAGCTGATGCTTGTATCTACATGGACTTACAATACATTGATCACAAAAACATTCAACCTGAGGTTAAGTGTCACAAATAGCACAATGGTGATAATCCATCGGTCATCCCGACCATAACCTTTCACTTACTAGCCCAGATCTTTCCACTAGCCTACACCAGCTGAGCTGAAATGGCATGTAAACATGGCATAAACTGAGTGTTTGCAAAAGGTACTTTATGATGACCCATCTCTTTCCTCAGGCTGTGCTTTAAGCCTGTATAATGGCAGAGGCTCATCAGGCAGTGGCATTTCAGTTCACTGTCACCCCTGATGGCATTGACCTACAGTTGAGCCGTGAGGTTCTCAAACACATCTACCTATCTGGAGTGACATCATGGAAGAAACGGGCCATACGCTTCAAGGTGAATCAATCAATCAATCAATCAATCAATCATCTATCTATCTATCTATCTATCTGTCTGTCTGTCTGTCTGTCCGTCCGTCCGTCCGTCCGGTCCGTCCGGAGTGACATCATGGAAGAAACGGGCCATACGCTTCAAGGTGAATCAATCAATCAATCAATCAATCAATCATCTATCTATCTATCTATCTATCTGTCTGTCTGTCTGTCTGTCGGTCTATCTAAAAAAATTATATTTTATTTTATTTTGAGCAGAACGGTGTTCTCACAGGTGTGTATCCCGCCAGTCCCTCCAGCTGGTTAATTGTAGTTATTGCGATAATGAGCACCATGTATGCCAGGATTGACCCCTTCATGGGCATGATTGACAGGATAAAGACATCTCTACTTGTGAGGTAACTTACTAACACGTTCATGGAAACTTCAGGTACGACCATGATGGTTATGTATAAACACAGATACATAAATCTAAGCCAGTGTCATCCATGGCTAAAGCAGCTTTGAAACAAACAGTACTAAAGAACAACTTGTGTAGATTGCATACATATTATCTATTTATTTTTTAATAATTTATTAATAAATTGTATTTTAATATATATAACTTTTTAATTATATATATATATATATATTTATTTTTTCTATGTAGTGAGTTTATGACTGTTCAGACTCAGACGGTGTTGAGTGCCATCCTGTTTGCCACAGGCCTGTGGTTATCATTCATCTTCCTGCTGCGGTACATCCTGAAAGCTCTCCTGTCCTATCACAGCTGGATCTTTGAGTCACATGGCAAAATGAGCTTCTCTACTAAAGTCTGGCTGGTGCGTCTCCCATTAAATTAAATGTATGTATAGTGCAGTTTAAAAAGTGGCTAAATTTATGAATTATTCTGTCTGTTTTAGAGTCTTGTAAAGCTGTTGTCTGGTCGGCGACCGTTGCTCTACAGCTTTCAGGCATCTCTGCCCCATCTGCCGGTACCGAGCATTGATGACACAATCAGGAGG
>NW_015554222.1:160473-164390 GCF_001515605.1 Sinocyclocheilus anshuiensis
GTTTGAAATGTCATTCTCATTGCCATACAAAAGTATTATTTAAAATGTTGGTATTTATACAACTTAATTGTAAAGTAATAATTGTCATGCTGCTTTTAATTTACGCTGGTTTAAAAAAAAAGAAAAAGTGTAATTGTGTCTGGTAAAAAATTGTAATGTTAAAAAAATTTATTACAATCAGCATAAATTAAAAGCAGTAAACATTCTTTTTCTTATCATTTTGGGTTGGAGTATTACACTGTTTTGGGCTGTTTTCCTTTATGTTATTTCTTCTTTTTATTGTTTTAGTATCTTGAATCTGTTCGACCTCTTCTGGATGATGAGCAATATAAACAGATGGAGATTGTTGCTAATGACTTTAAAAAGGATCCTGCACCCAAATTCCAAAAACACCTCAAACTCAAATCCTGGTGGTCCACAAATTATGTAAGCAAACAAAGCCAGAGATCTTCCACATGAGTGGACTATAAATCAGTGGAAATCCTCTTATAATTACTGGCAAACTAACAGGTATGTCATTGCGTGTGTTAACAGGTGAGTGACTGGTGGGAGGAGTATATCTACCTGAGAGGACGGGACCCCATCATGGTCAACAGCAACTTCTACACCATGGTGAGCAGACATCTTCATGTAGCATATCTCTTACAGTGTAACAACAAGTCTTTAATCAGACCTATCAGGCATCGATAATGTTGAAAAAAAATATTTTATTTTTAAAAGTCAGTTATGTTTTATTTAAATCAAGGTTGTGACACAGGTGGTTTTGGGGTTAGATTGGCATTTAAAATTTGTATTATTTTATAAGAGAAAAATACTGTACATTTTGAATCATTATAAGTTTGCTAAAAGTTCATTTTGTCAATTTTAAGTAGTACACTAGCATAAAATGGAATAAAAGCCAACAAAGACTAACTATGGAAAAAAGCAGTTGACCTTCATACACATTTAAGTGTTTTTTTTAATAGCTATTGCTTTTTAATATCCTTATTTATTAAAACTGTCTGTTTCCATTACTCTCTTTCCATCTGCCAGGATTTGCTCTATGTGATCCCTACACACAGACAGGCTGCACGAGCAGGAAATGTAGTTCATGCCATGCTGCAGTATCGGCGTAAGCTGGAGCGAGGAGAACTCACCCCGGTACTGACATATAAACACAAAATAGTTTTTTCCATCCACAACAATGAATTGCCATAAATATAGGAAAGTTTCCCATCATGCCCTCTGTTCTCTCTTGTCAGCTGAGAGCTCTTGGGATTGTCCCCATGTGCTCTTTTCAGTATGAGAGGATGTTCAACACCACCCGTATTCCTGGCATTGAGACTGGTAATGACATTTTTCATATATTTTCAGCTACACATACTACTTAACAGTAGGCCTACAGATTCATAGATGCTTATTTTAAACCATGACATGATGGTTTCTCATTTGTTCACTCTCAGATTTTGTGCAGCATCTGAAGGACAGGAAGCACTTAGTTGTGTACCATCGAGGCCGTTTCTTTAAGGTGTGGCTATACTATGGTGGTCGCCACCTTTGGCCCTCAGAGCTTGAGTTGCAGTTTCAGCGTATCCTGGATGACAAGTCTGAACCTCAACCAGGAGAGATCAAGCTGCCTTCACTGACTGCCGGGAACAGGTGCAGATGACCTCGCAATAGTCCTGCGACTGTGTACTAGACCAGAGGTTTTCAAAATGAGGTCCAGGAGGCTTCAAGACGGTGTTCAAACAGTTTGAACAGTATGACTTTCTTCTGTGGAACCCATAAGAAGATATTTTGAAGAATGTTGGAAACCAAAACATTTTATTGGAAATTCATTCATTTCAATGGAACTGAAACTGTTTGTTTACTAAAATTCTTCAAAATATCTTGTTTTATGTTCTACAAAAGAAAGTAGTACATGTTTGAAACAAACCACGGGTGAATAAATGCTGAATGAAATCTTCCCCTTTAACACATAATATCCAGGGTTCCCTGGGCCAGGGCCCGTTTAAAGTACTTCACTGAGGGCATCAACCAGGCGTCTCTGGAGGCCATTGAAACAGCTGCATTTTTTCTGACCCTGGACGATGAAGCACATGGATACGATCCAGAGAACATACGGTCTCTAGACCTCTATGCCAAATCACTACTGCATGGAAAGTGCTATGACAGGTAGGAACCAGTGTTATTTCAGTATTATTTTCATAGTATTTATTAATATTTTATAAATAGAATTGAATTTGCTTTCATTTTTATGTTTTCCGTTTTTATTTTTAATTTAAGTTAAAGTTTTAGTAATTTTCTTATTTTCTTATTAGTTTTTGTAATTTTTTATATTTATATTTAGCTTTATTTTCTATGAGATTTAGTAATGTAAGCGCTTTAGTACTAGGTTTTTTTTCCCTCTAATATTTATTTTATTTTAGCTTTATTTCATTCATGAAAATTTTTTTTCAATATACTATAGTTTACATTTTTGTTAATGACAACAACGCTGCAAGTAACACTTTTAAGTCTCATTAACTGATAATTATTTTTGGTGAGCATGACCAGTTGCACATCTACACACTGAAACATCTTCTCTCGCCTGTCAGGTGGTTTGATAAATCCTTCACTTTGATTGTCTACAAGAATGGTAAAATTGGTGTCAACACTGAGCATTCATGGGCTGACTCCCCTATCATAGGACATATGTGGGAGGTAAACAATCAATAATAATAACTGCAAATACCTTTATTTTAAATGACACTATTGGGCTGTAAGAATTAACATGCATTTTAACTTTCTGTTTAGTATGTTTTAGCCACAGACTGTTTCCACCTAGGATATACTGCGGAGGGACATTGCAAAGGAGATATCAACAAAAGCCTGGCAACCCCTACCAGGCTACAGTGGGACATCCCAAAAGCGGTATTAATTAACCCTAACGTCCTACATCTAATTTGACATGGCTTTACATTAAAATAATTGAACTAATTCTAATGGGTTTTATGTCCTGGCATACATCCTAATAACTGTAAGATCATTTCTACACTGATAATTGATTAAGGTTCCTTATGTCTTTCTCAGTGCCAGGAGATTATTGAAGGTTCTTACCTGATTGCAAAGGGAATTGCCAATGATGTGGATTTCCATGGCTGCTTGTTTAACGAGTTTGGGAAGGGCCTGATAAAGAAATGCAGAACAAGTCCGGATGCTTTTATCCAGCTGGCACTGCAGCTAGCTCATTACAGGGTACAAGCCACACATATTTACATATAATCCCTCTGCAAAAATGTGTCTGTATATTGTGAACAAACCGTTTAATGAAGGATGTTTGTTGGAGTAGGACAAGGGTGAATTTTGTCTGACTTATGAATCATCCATGACACGCATGTTCCGCGAGGGCCGGACAGAAACCGTGCGCTCATGCACCTGTGAGTCCACGGCGTTTGTAAGAGCAATGGAGGACGAGAGCACCACGGTGAGAGCAATATATTTACAGACCCAACCCAGAGGTCAGCATTATTTAAAAAGTTAATAGCACTATTTTAAAAGTTAAAAATATATATATTTTGGTAACTAAAAACTTGTTTTTGCATAATGCTGCATCCACATTAAAAGATTTCAGCATTTTTCAAGAGCACTTTTTAAAAATCCAGTGCAATATCAGCACTTAAAGGGTTAGTTCACCCAAAAATTTAAATTAGGCTGTGTTTTACTCACCCCCGAGGCATCCTAGGTGTAGTTAACAGGAGCAAAGGAAGCAAAGTTTCCTTACTTTAGCAAAGGAAAACCAGTCTCCTCTTGGCTTATATCGAAATCCTCCGACATTCTTCTTTACAAATCCTCGTTTTGTACCTCTAATTCTTGACCGTTGTTTTGCTTTGATCTCTCCGCTGCGTTTCCATGTGCGTCACTTCTGAGCGGCGCATGTGCAAAGCTGACCTCATACG
>NW_015554222.1:164409-177587 GCF_001515605.1 Sinocyclocheilus anshuiensis
TTTTATGGTCATATACACCTAGGATGCCTCGGGGGTGAGTAAAACGCAGCCTAATTTTCATTTTTGGGTGAACTAACCCTTTAAGCAATGGTATATGCTTTGATTTGAAAATCTGTATTCATTTGAACCTTTTTGAAATTTAAATTGACCTGTCTGACTTTTTCTTGTTTACCAGAATGAGCAAAGGTTGGCGCTCTTCAAAAAAGCTGCAGATAAACATCAGAACATGTACCGCCTGGCCATGACAGGAGCCGGGATTGATCGCCATCTCTTCTGCCTCTACATTGTGTCCAAAGTAATGGGCATTGACTCACCCTTCCTCAAACAGGTCTGTAGAAGTCTGTTCATGAGCGTAAAATATGACATACCTGTTTAGTTTTGCTTAAGTCAAGGACACCTTCTTTTGATAGGTTTTGTCAGAGCCCTGGCGCCTCTCCACCAGTCAGACCCCTCAACAGCAGCTCAATCTCATCGACATTCAGAAGTTTCCCAAATATGTGGGAGCTGGAGGCGGCTTTGGGCCTGTGAGTTTCACTCACACCTCCTACAGTACACAACGTGTCATTGTAACAAGTTTCGTGAATGAATGAACCTGACATCTGATCATTTTTCATTTAAAACTTTTTATATGCAGGTTGCTGATGACGGTTATGGTGTTTCTTACATCATTGTCGACGAGAATCTCATTACATTCCACATTTCCAGCAAGTTCTCCAGCCCCGAGACGGTAAGAGAATTTTAAACTTTGGCATTTTTCTTAAGTGCCACTTGTGTATACATGATCCTGACAAATAAATTAAGGCCATACATTATTCAGATATAGACCATTGTTATGTTCACACCAAGAACAATAATTAATAGTGTCCAAACCAACGGACGATAAATTTCTGTTTACGTAAGCAGCGCGCGCACAGCGTTTTAAAACTTTGGTTGTCGTTATAGTTACCGTTCGGTTTTAGCATTTGATTTATCATTTGAGATTTTTTGAACACAAGTATTATTTCTTTTAATTTGTTATTGTAATAGATTTATATATTGAATGAATCACTTTATTTTTGTTATAGTTAATGCTTCATCGATTTTTTTGCATTTAATATTTAATTAATCATTACAGTTTTATTATTTGGTCATTTGAGGATTTTAATTTTATGAAAAATAAAATCACTTTTATAGTTCTTGGTGCAAACAAGCCTTTCTAACGTAATAACACAAAGTTCAGATGCTGATCAAACGGGAAAAATAACGATTTGAGTTCATCCAAAAGTTCATACAAAATAAGTAAAAATAAAAAATTCTGTCATCATGTATTCAATCTCAAATATTTCAAAGCTCATGACTTCCATGAAACAAATTAGTTAAAGAAAATTCTGGATTAAATATTAATCCAGTTATTCTCATGAATACATATGCTGATTTAGTATCACTATAGCACACTTACCTTAGACTGTCTTTTCCTCTCTGTCCTCAGGACTCGTTCCGCTTTGGGCAGAACATCAGGCAGGCCATGCTGGACATAAAAGCTCTATTCAACCTGAAAGAGAAGAAGATGTGACTCCTAAAAACAGAAAGCTTCAATTTCAAAGCTGACCCAAACTGAAAGCACCAGTTTAAGGATAATAATCTGAACAAGCACCACAAATAGCAACCAGTAGGTTATGTTAGTATTAAATAAACATGTATATAATATATTGTAGTTATTTATAGCAAAAAAACAGTTTAGTGAATCAGTGCACCAGATATTTTAGAGCAAAAGGGATCTATGCTGGGGAAAAGAAAGTGTAAAAACAAATACTGTATTTAATTGTAAATATTTTAGCATGTAGTCTTTGGCAAATGACTGTAAATTGTGCATATTTACTTCTAAAATGTTGAATTTACTCTGCACTTAATTAAACTGAAAAACTGTACACAAAAATCTGGATCTTAATCACACACACACACTTTTCAAGAATTAAAAAAAAAGAACTGATTTATTGGTGGGGTTTCAATGCATATATATATAATGATTAGCAAATATGAGAGCACGAGAAAGTATGACCTTTGTACAGAATATAAAAACAGCTCTACCACAGAACAGAACTAATGATGTTCATGTGAAACAGTGAATATCACACAATATAAACTGCATCTCCAATGTTTAGCACATTCTTTGAGAAACTTCAGCACCTCCATTAAAGGCAGGAGTGCATTTCCCAAAATACGAGGACTTGATTTATTAGAGAGGTATTACCTTGGATTCCTTCAGTCTAACGTTTCCACCGAACAGAGATGGAGGATTATTTAATCCGACAAACGAGGGATAATACAAAAGTAAAAAAGCAATCTTTTCCCGACTCTTCCTCGTCACTGCAGCTTCATTAACTATTTTTTCGAGGCAAAGATTATGATGTGAACTACCACATGGGCTGTGCATACTAAGAGGAAAGGCTAAAACACACCATGGCTAAGTATGAAACCGCAGGTGATGTGTGAGCAGAAGAAATTTGGAAGTAATCAACAGTGCCAGGTAAGTATTATACTATTAATTATTCGTTCAACTTGGAAGCTGCCTCACAATCAGGTGCATGTTCGGTTAATGAAACAGAAAACTATAGACATAAAAAGGCAATTGAATTTTCTTTGTGAAATGTTCTTCTGCTTTATAACTGTGTCCATGTAGAGGAATCTGCCCCGAAGGCCAAGGTGGGCAGACGTTTTATATATCATTACTTTGATATATTTTCAGCTGAGGCTAGAGTACACTAGCCATTCGGGCCGCTCAGGGGTCACGGGGTCAGGTCTAAGACGTGGCTCCCGGGGTGGTGTTGACATTCTGTGTGCCCACTTGCGGTGCGACTTCGATGATGCGGGGTTTGTCGATGATGCGTGCCGTACGGTTGCCTTTCTCTACGATGCCGATGATCCAGGCCTGGTGACCCTCGCCGTACTTGGGAGATTTGATCTCGGCGCAAAAACGGGCCGCTTGCTCACGTGGAAGACAGATCAGCAAACCTCCTACAGAAAAATACAAGAGACATTTGTTTAGATTCAGACTCATGTTTTCTGCAAAGATAAAGTGAATGTGTAATAACAGCTTATTAAGAACACTTTAACACAGAGATAAAATGCATGTACAGTGGGATCCAAATGTCTTGAGACCACATTGAAAACATTTCTCCCTATTTGAACTTGAACATAATAAAAACAGAAAGCCATAGCATGAAGAAAAAAAAACATTCAAATAAAATGAAAGAATCTTGAAAAAAAAAAAAATACAGTTTCCACAAAAATATGAAGCAGACAAACTGTTTTCAACATTGATGATGATAATAATAATAAGACATGTTTCTTTATCAGCAAATCAGCATATTCGAATGATTTCTAAAGGATCTTGTGACACTGAAGACTGGAGTAATGATACTAAAAATTCAGCTTCGCATCACAGAAATAAATGTCATTTTAAAAGATATTCGAATAGAAAACATCTATTCTGAATTGCAATCATATTTCACAATATAACAGTTTTTACTGTATTTTTGATTAAATAAATGCAGCCTTGCTGACGCATAAAAGACTTCTAAAATAATCTTACCAACACCAAACTTTTGAATGGCACTGTATATAATTACAATAATTTTAATACTTTTTTTAGTAGATTTTATTTTTGTTTTATTCATATATAAAATGCCTGTTTTTTTATTCAATTAGAAATCAAATATTATTTGATTATTTTTCATTTATTATTATTTCCTTATACAGTTTTCATCATGTATAAAATGTCAAATGTCAAAAAAACAATAAATAAAAACCATTTTTAAAAAGCATTGTCCTTTTTTTCACATTCATTTTTAAAATTGGTGTTATTTTTTTATTCTTTTTGGGGTTTTTTTCCACATATAAATTGCATGTTTTTTTATTCAGTTAGAAATTAAATTATAGTTTATTATTTTAAATTGATCATTATTTCATTATACAGTTTTTATCATGTATAAAATGTAAAATGTGGAAAATTCATTTAAAATAAAAACAATTTTAAAGAACATTTTCCTTTTTTCTATATTATTTTTTATTTATTTATTCGTTTTTTAATTGTTTATTATTTTTGTTTATCATAGATAAAATGCATAAGATTTTTATTAAACTAGAATTTTAATTATATGAGTATTTTTCATGTGTTATTATTTCATTATACAGTTTTCATCATGATGTATAAAATTCATTAAATAAATAAGTAGCATTTTTAACAAAGGTGCACCACAGGTCTGATCTTATACCTGAGGTCTCCGGGCAGGTGCCGTGCATAAGGCCAAACATGTTGCCGCAAGCTTTGCTGACAGCGGCCATCTTGGCGAGAACCGGCAAGTTGTGAATGACGAAGGACACCTCTGTGCGCTGCTGCCGGGCCAGATTCTGAGCGTGACCCAGGATCCCAAACCCTGTTATGTCAGTTGCTGCGTGTGCATTGAAGGTGTGCATCAGCCCGGCCGCTGGACAGAGACACAGATAAAGGTCAAACGCCTGCTGAATCTGGTATTTATGAGCCGCACACACGTCACATACTGACCTGTTCTGTTGAGTCGAGCCATGTTCAGCATGGCCTCCTGATAAGCCAGTTCAACATCCTCCTGAGAGACGACCAACTTTATCTTATTCCATTTCTCTGGCTGAGACCGAAAGAAAGATGGTAAGCAGTTAGACTCTGTCCAAGCTATAATATGAAACTACAAATGTCTAAAACGCTCACAATGTCCAGCCACTGGTGCACTGCGACCGCCACTTGTGTTCCTAGAGGTTTGGTGAGAACCAGCACGTCCCCTGGTACTGCATTATCTGGCCTTTAAAAACACATGCACAAAATTAGAGGAATGGACTGACATTTTAATTAAGCATGTGTTAACAACAGGCAAGAGTGCATAAAATTACTTACATAATGAACTCATTAGGTTGGCACACTGTTGTGGCCACGCCTCCCAGGACTATCCAAGGATTTATAACAGTCTGACCTCCTGTAACGGAGGTTCCCGCCTCCTCGGATGCATCCTTAAACCCCTGGATGATCAGAGGCATGACCTTATCACGCTCCTACAAAACACACGCAAGTAATGTGATTTCTGTTTTGGATACCTATATCATCACCTTCTGAAAATACCACATTTTTAACCATGTAAAGCCTGGTATATCAGTATAACACAAATAGATTTTTTCTTTTTCATTAAATAGTACAGTTTATTATATAGTATGATATAGTAAGAACATGGAGCTTATTCTTGAGGGAAAAACAGCTCAATTTTATTCAAAGGCCTAAAGTGAGCAGAAATATGCAATGTGGAGCAGTTGCTGCATTTATATGGCCGAAAAGAAAGATGAAATTCTGATAACTTGTGAAGTAAACCAATGAGATCTTTATTACAGTATTGCAGACTACGTACAAAAATGCATATAAATATCAGTTGCCACTCTATATTATATTGGAGTGCTTAGTTTTACAATTTAAGCTCTGTAGTTTTTATTGTAAGGGGGAAAATATCTGGCATAATGCAATGCAATACAATGATGATTGAGAGATGGAAAAATAAACGTTCTTCAAAAGCCTGATGGATCATATTTGATACTAAAGGCTTTTTCCTCTGTCTCACCTTCTCTGTGAGTTTGTTGCTGACACCAAGAAGCATCAGCATGTTATCGCACTCCGTTACCCCCATGGCATACAGGTCACTCAGCACATTGGCACAAGCAATTCTCCCCTAGAAACCAAGAGAATTCATAGAAGAAGAAAAAAACATCAGATTGTGACAAATTTTCAGTTTATGCATTTGATCTTTTATGATATTCTAAAGTGAGTACTTACCATCATATATGGGTCGTCCACTATGGGGTAGATATAGTCTGTGGTCTGCACAAGTGACAAGCCTCCATGTCTCAACGGAATCACACAGGTGTCCATACCAACACCTGTTTTACATAAACATTGTTATTTCAAATGATTTTAGTATTTTGTCTGAAGTGTTGAAGCTTAAAGGTTCATGCAAATACAAGGTCTGTTTTCTTTTCCACAAATTAAAGTCATAAAGGTTTAGAAATTACATGAAGGTCTAAATAATGATAGATTTTTCTCATTTTGGTGAACTGTTCCTTTAAAGGGGTCATATGATGCGATTTCAAGTTTTCCTTTCTCTTTGGAGTGTTACAAGCTGATTGTGCATAGATAAGATCCCTGAAGTTGCAAAGACTAAAGTCTCAAAACCAAAGAGATATTCTTTATCAAAGTTAAGACTCTGCCACGCCCCCCTAAAACGGCTCGTTCTAACACGCCCCCACATATCTACCTCACTATGTGGAAATATTAGCATAATGCCGCCCAAATGTTCACGCAAAGAAAGAAGGCGTGGTTTCAGCGCTTGTCGGAAGGAGGGACTTTGTAGAAAACCAAGCGTTTGAGAAAGGCGGGGCATATAGGACCTACAATAATTTACAGTATTTGAAAAATAATGTGTTTTTTGAACATTAAAGCATGTCAACATATTCTGTTACACCAAATACACCAAATAATGATCTTTAAAAAAGTATCATATGACCCCTTTAAGTAATTGTTTTGGGGTTTTTTCTTCTGGGCAGACTAATGAAAGAGCGTTTAAAAATCTTAAAAGCCTTCATTTCCAGTTGTGAGTGTGTGTATAGTTATGTACCTAGCCTGGGCATTACAGCCCCAAGGAACTGCTCATCTTCCTGATAATGGTTTTCCTGCAGGGATTCTAGAAGTTTCTGGAGCACATCTTGAGGAACTTTGCAGCCCGTTCCCTTGAGCTCTGTGAAGCGTGTTAGTCTGAAGTTCTTGTCGAGTTCATAACTCTCCGGGTTAAAAGATTCCCGCACCGACATGTTTAAAAGCGTCAGCCAACAACACCACCTTCACACTATGGTAAAGTCAATCTGAAGAAGAAATAAACACATTAAAGTGTGTAAAGGGATACAAGATGAGGACATTAAGTGTGACCATGCAAACAACATGCCATAATAATATAGAATGAATATTCTACTGTTTCACCCCAAACATGAATCAAAATAATGCATGTTTTGTACAAATGTCTTTGCAAAGATGCTCAGAGGTGATCCTCCCCTTTAAATACATCAGCTCTGTTCAAAGCTCTTGCTGAGCTGAATTCACTGTCCAGCCTGCTTTGTTTACATGGCCATGTTTCTGTTTAGCTGTCCTGCTCATTACTGCATATAGAACAAAGCACTCAAGCATATAACGCATTCTGTTTTTTATTTAGATTTTATGTGCTGTGATAATTAATGTGTTCTTTCCAAAATAGATAAAGTAATTCATTTCTATGAGCAAATATGTGGGTTTCGGGTTCTTGGAATTCTATATTGATGTGGCGCGCGCTCTCTGTCCAAGATAGAATCTGCTTTAGTGATTCGGTTCGTTTGAAGAGTTCGCGACTCGGTTTTTTAGCCATAACCCAAGAGTTCCCAAAGGTCTCCGCGCAACTGTTTTTATTGAGCACAACAAATATATTACATGTATAATGGCGATTTAGACACTTAACTAATACAGTAGACTGCGAAAATATGTATTTAGAACATCAGCACACAATTAAAATAGAATGCGTTTATTGAATTGTTTCTCTTTTATTCATTTTTGGTATGCAAGATTACCAACACACGCGAAAAAAAAGGGCTTGACTTTATAGAGTTGCATTTATGAATGCAAAGACAAAAAAGAATCAACAATAACACATCACGTACAGTTGAGTCAAGCGCTTGTTTGAACAAGTCACTAAAAAGAATCATCAAATGAACGATTCCCTCAAGAATCACTAAAACCGCTGCACGCGCCGATCCAACGCAACGCCTTCCGCTGCTCGATTACATTTAATCGCTTCTAATATACGATATAGTTTATGCATGCTAAGAAGAAAACGCTTATAAAGTAAAATGAATCAAATAATAAGAGAAGCAAGCCGGCCGAACTGTTTATAAAAATGTCGGCGGTGGAAAAAATTAACCCTTAAAGCGCCCGCGCCATGATTGCAGTGTGCACAACTGAGAAATAATATAACATTTAAATTATTTGGTGCACTTTACACAAATTCCGCAGATTATGTCTTCTACTGGAATAATTAAGATAGCTCTCCTCACAAGTAATGCATTGTGGCACAGTTATATTCGTGCCCCATTTCCCCTTTAATTGTGTTGTTCAGTTTGCGCTTACCGGTTTTGCTCGATACAAGAGACGCGACGATCCCGCAATGCACCGCGCGCAGAAGGGGCGCCTGGAAAATGTGCCTGAATAGATTGACACTGAATTCAATACCCTTTTTATTGACGAACAGCACCATATTCACGATATGTACGAGATTATATTAACAGCTCAGGCGGTGATATGTCCCTTCCGAAGACCGATGCGAGCTAATAAGTGTTTCTGAGGAGATATTTGAATTAAAAAGTCGAAATTCTACATGTGTCCTTCTTTCCCGTGTGACGTCATCGCCTCCCCTTTAAATGCGGTCGGAGTATGGCAACAAAAAATGTCCACATTAGTTTGTACCTTTAAACTTACTGTGGTCTTGCCAGTTTTGTAAAGATTTACATTCTTTTTTATTTGCTTTATTGGCATATTATTTTTGGTTACTATATAAATGATCAATTTAGTGATGATGAATGTTTTATGGTACATTTAATTATGTTTGTTTGTAAATTATACATGCAAATATACAATTTTATGAAAGAAATTAAACAATGTAGATACAAATACAAAATATTTTAACAAAGAAGCAATCAAAACCTATCCCTTACCCTTTTTCTGTTCAAGTATTTTGTGTCCTTTAAGTGTATTAATAAATAAATACATTTATTTACCAGTGTGAGGTTAAAAAAAGCAGAAAACTTAATTTAGCGATTTTTTTTTTTAATATAGACACTTTACTGTAAGTGTAAATTATGTTAGTTTATGCAAAAATAAAAAACGTTCATGAAAAAGTTTATGAAAGAAAGAAAGCATTTGAAATGAGTTTCGGTCAACCATGTAAGACACAGCCATATTTATTTGACGTCTCAGACCAAACAACTTTCCACTAATAAACATAAAGTTGAGCTTTTTTTTTAAACAGGAATATTAAAACGGAGGCCCAGACACAATATCTGTGCTCTTAAAGGAATGGTCAAGCTCTATCAGCAGCATCAGTGGCATTCATTCGGACTCATATCTCGGTTCATAAAAGCAAACATCAGTTTGAGTTTCAGTTATGCACTTACAGTGGAAGTCTATGGGGCAGTGTACAATATAAGTGCATTCCGTATTCCGTTTTTGGATTGCTTTTACAAACTGAGACACGAATCAAGCCCCAGATGCTGTCCAAACAGCTTAACTTGTTTTTAACCCGAATATTAACATGAATAGTTATTCAAGCATTTGACCATGAGGTAAAAACCCTTTGTTACACAGATGCAGGACAATGTTCATATTCACTCATTTGTACACATTCAATAGACACTAAATCCTCTTACACAGGAAGTCAAACAGTTACATGTCTACATAACCAGTCTGCCAGATTATATAACCAACAACACATTAGTAAGACTATGTGCAGCGAATATGACATTAAAGGTACAACATGTACGTTTTTTTTATTAAAATATCCAAAAACCACTAGAACAGTGTTATATATTTTGCTGACCTATGTACTTACATTATCCCAAATGTTTCAAAGAATGTTTAAATCCAGAGAAATAAGCAATTTGAACTAGTGACACGGACCGTGTCCATAGTGTCATTGTGTCGCCTGCCAATGACGTCATAACCCCTCGATTTCCGGTTTTGTTTTGTAGAAAACATAGACACTAAAGACGCTTTAATATGTTGTGCATTTTAATAGACCGGTGACGACCACACAGAGTAGCATTATAACAGAACTCAAATGTATCTAGTATGATAAAACAGCGCTGCTTTACCCCACATACGCACGACCGGAAGAAGCGGAAGCGCTAAAGTGTGGCATAATAAAAGCTCTGCTGCTTTCGAGCCGTGTGTCGCGCTCGTTCAGCGGCCTCGTTTCGCTTTGAAGGCTTTCAGCCTCACCCTGCTTCATTCTACTACGTTAATAAACCATTAGCTCATCCATGAACATGATTTCTGCCCGAGTCCCGTCGGATTGCATCGGCTGTGGGGATGAAGACTACAACTCCCATGATTCCACTCAGTCACGGTGTCATCAAACTACGCCTTTGTTTGTTTTGAATACGTGCCCTCTAGTGGCTAAAATTACATATGGTGCCTTTAAGTACTATTAATATAGAAAATGCCACATATTTCGCCAGAAAGTGTCAATAAACAGCACAGTTGTGAAATGACATCAGTTTGTTGCTTGGCATGGCAGAGTGAATTAAAGGCACAGTCATGTTTTCTCAGCAGTTCTGCTGATATTTGTTGGTGAAGCATTTGAATGAAGCTGAAAAACTACAAACACTTCCATATATTCACAGAAGACAACTAGTGACATCTGGGACAACCCACTTTAAAATGATCAAATGAGAGTACTTGTGTTATAAAAGTGTGTCTAGTGGTTGGGAGCGCCAACTGATCAGCAAAATGTTGCCATTTCCTCTCTCCATAGAGTCTCTCCATACATGCTAGACGGACAAAACTATTAAAATGACTCCTTTGCAGGGGTCGGAGGTTGCATTTTGTTGAAAACAATCTCTTCTCAGGCAGTGTCCATAGCAACTAGACATTCTGTTCTCTCATAAGCAGCACCTGCGGAACAAAAGAAAGGGTTACTTAGGAACAATGCTGCTTTTTAAGAGTGTAATATTAAAGACTGCAGTACCATTTTGTGTCACAGTTTCCACTTTATCAACAGTCTGCTGACATTTCTCTGAAAAATAACATACAGAAATACTAGTGGGAATAATATTCCAATGGAATTTTGTCCTCTGAAGTTATTTAGCATATTATTTAGAGTATCTTCAATACATGGACATCAAATATCATTCATCATGAGGTGAAGGACACTCATCAATCTGAAGAGCTTTCATTCATGCTGTGTGTGGGTTTGGGTCGTTGTGTCTGAATACCTGTTTTGTGCTGAATATCACTACTGTCTGAGGTTGTCTCTGCTGCAAATCATTAAAAATAAATCAAATAAATTATGACATTTAGGCATTTGTTAAATTGACATTTAAATGATCAATTAATTGTTTTAATAGCACTCATCTAGCAAACCATCAATCATGAAGCAACAGCTTTGTTACAACTTCGAATCCTTGGTAATGTATGACAACGCTATCTCTCTTTCTTTTTCACTTGCCTTGCATGTATTTCTCTTTCTGTCATGTTCTCACCTCTTTTTAAGCGTCGACGGGCAAGTTTAATCTGGTCTTGCAGAATCTGGACCCAGTCTCTGGGGCCAGGAAGCTTCTCAATTCCATTGGCTGTGCAATACTTTTCTGTGAACACTACATTCATACACATACAGGTGCATCTCAAATACAGATTTAAAAGTTTATATAAACTGACAAAAAGCAAAACAATAACAACGGTATAGAAAAAATGTTCACTTAGAAATTTCTAGGAAATTTAACAATTAATTACAAAGAAATGCAAGTAACAGAAATAATAATAAATATTTATTATAATACATAATAATAATAAATAAATATTTATAATAAAGATATAATACATTTCACAATTAATTACAAAGAAATGCAAGTACACAAATAATAAACATTTATTTATATATTTTATATATGCATTATTATAATATATCAAACCAACAGCTTCATGATTTTTACTCAAATTTAACATCAATTTTTTTTGAACATTTTATATTGAGTTTTATCACTTAAAACTTAACCATCTTCCTGTGAAATGTTTTGAATGAAAAATTAAATCTTTTAAATAAACACCACATGGTTTGATTTTTTATTACCTATTACCTAATGCAATGACATTTTCAAGTGTGACATTTTTAAGTGCCCAAATACTTATTAGGACCGTTATATGTATGACAGTGATAAATGTCAGGCAAAATTCATAATAATGTTCTCCTCTACACTGATGTTGTGTAAGTTCTGGTCTGGTTTAGTTACTTTCACAAACCTTTAATGGCTCCGACTATGTTTTGATCGAGTCCTTTCCTGGTGTCGTTCAGTCCTCTCTTCCTCTTGCCATTGGGCAGTGAGTTTGCCAGTGTGGTATCATCGAAGAACGCACACACCAGTTTCCTGAAGAGCAGGCTGCCAGAGCGAGTGTAGTTCAGTACGATAGAGTCCAACTGTGCTTTAGGAATAAATACGTCATAATCCTCGGCCAACTGCACCTCCGGCTGGGAGAGACAGACGGGCGAGATATTAATAAAAGGAATTAATACAAACTCATGCACTTAGGAATTAACACATACATTGACACACAAACTGTAATCATCCAAAATTTGACTTTTAGGCAGGTGAGACAAAAGAAGATCATATTAATAATACTTTCTGAGACATATACATACACACTCTTGTCAGAATAAACGCATAACCTTGACAACTGTGAAACCATATTTATATACACTCCTTCTCCTTCTGATTCTATCCTTCACTCATTCTGCTGAGAGAGGGAGACACGGCCGGCCATCAGTCTCATGGATGCAAACATGGCCCAAAATCAGAACTTGCCAAGAGTGAAAATGTGCATTGGCAAAAAAAATAAATAAAACAAAGTTACTGGCTAGCTGAATGCTTCTTTTTAAAGAATTTAATCATGCAAGCTTTTAAAATCACAGTTGGTATATATATATATATATATATATATATATGTGTGTGTGTGTGTATATATATATATATATATATATATATATATAGGGACTTAACTATGTAGTATAATTATTTCAAATGTATATATATATTATATATATATATATATATATATATATATAGGGACTTAACTATGTAGTATAATTATTTCAAATGTATATATATATATATATATATATGCACTACCTAGTTAAGTCCCTAGTTAACTAAGCAATATCACAAAAGCACAATTACATAATACAAAAGTTGCCAATTATTTTATCTGCTTTTGTCCTGCCAATGAAAATAGTTCCGGACAAAATCACATCAACAGAACTGAATAACATACTCATAGATCGATTACAAAACTATACAGGTATTCAAGGGCAGGCTTTAAGATGGTTTAGATCCTACCTATC
>NW_015554222.1:178036-190061 GCF_001515605.1 Sinocyclocheilus anshuiensis
TATTTTAATAAATACTAAAAATACTTATGTCATTTAAATTATATATATATATATATATATATATATATATATAGTATATGCCAAGCAGTTTTTCTTCATTCACCAATTCATTACCAAATCTATTCCCAGTGTACCTCTGTGGTGCTTTGGCCTCTGGTGACGCTGTAGAGAGAGGGAGGGGTCTTGGAACTGGGAATGGGATCTGGGATAAATGTTGCCATTGTTGGGGGCGTGTCCTCTCTTGACTGATTACACTCAATAACAGCATCAGCCTCAGCGCGTGGCGACAGGGGTGTGGTTCTTTTAGTGGGCGTGGCCAGAATTGTCACTCTGTGACCCGGTCTCCTCTTTTTGGAGATGGAGGTTCGGGATGAGAGCGAGACCTGGGAGCCCTGTTTGCCCTGGGATCCTGAGAGTACAGCAGAACACGGGTGAATGCGGCTGTACATGTGTTCAGTTCAGTTTGAGTGTAGTTCTCTTTGATTTACCTCTCTGAGTTTGGATTAGTTTCCTCATGGTACGTAACTCCAGCAGAATGGCCTGCAGGGTGCTCTTGCAGTTGCACATACAGCAGCTGGGCTCAGTTGCCATGGCAGCAGGCACAGGGGGCAAGGCCATGTCTGAATCAGAACACACATCGTCAACACAATGGCCATCACTGATGATGTCTAACACCCAAAGGCTCCAAGCACCCGGCACAAAAGCCATCTGACTTACTGACTCCAGTGTGTGTGTGTGTCAGACTGACAGTAAGGGAGTTATTGTGTCTTTTTGTGTGTATACAGAAAGAAGACATTACGGGTTTGCTGTGTTATCCAGAGCTGTCTAGACACTTGCTGCTGCAGTGCCAGACTGCACATCTTTGTAGCCCACAGTCACATAAAACAACTTCCCCTTGAACAAATCCCAATGGGGGTTCAAGTGATATCTTCCTGTGTTTCTATGTGAAGTCATTTCAAGCAGAAGCATGGCTTCGCTGAGTTTAACACAAAAAACGAAAGAAAGAAACAGCAGAGCCACTAAAGGTATCCAACCTCATGATAAACCGTAGTAACTAGAGGTGAAGAGATAAAATAAAATTAGTGTACTAAAATTAAAATATAAAAAATAAAATAAAAAGCACTAAACTATAAAATAAGATAAAATAAAATAAAATAAAATAAAATAAAATAAAAAATAATATACAATGCGCTACATTAAGCGAACAGATAGAAAAATACAGTGGCCCAAATTTCTCATATCTACAATGTCTCAATTTCACTGCATTAGATTTTGAAATTGTCCAACCAAGTGGCATCTGCAACCAAATGATGCTATGATTTAATAATTAAAAAAAAGATATATTAATTGTTTTACCTGGTAATGATGAATTGAGTGAATTAAGTAAATGGGTAAATTGAGAAAATGTGCTGGCCATAAATATTTGTTACAGAACATAAAACTGTATTTTGCATAAATAAATAAATAAAACAGCATTTCTGTTGCTCAAACAGTAAAGCACAACCATAGCAATGCCAAGGTCATGGAAATGTGTGAACTAAGAAAATGTTTATCTTGAATGCAATGGAAGTTGCTTTGGATAAAAGTGTCTGCATGTAAATGTTATCATTTAACACCTACCAAACTTCTTTTGTGAAATGTTTGCTTGAAAAGTGTGCTTGTGCTATATTTATTTAAAATAAATGCCACTTATTTTGACAACTTGTTATCTAATGCAATGCATTTGTCATTGAATTCAAATTCATACATTTTAAAGCATGACTTCAATGTCCAAATATGTTTTGGGGCCACTGCATATAAATATAATCATAGTGTGAGGAACACAGCTAAACATGCTTTGTTTTGCATTTGACAGATTTTGCTCACTTAACAAACCTTCTGAAGGTACTGTAATAAAATCGCTTCATTGTTTAGAGACTCACCATTAGCTTTCGAGTGGTTGAGCATTCTCTGGGTTTTGGAGCGGGTGCCGTACTGCCCGTGAGTCATCAGGACTGAGCTCCAGCCATACTGGAGATGTTCAGGGGCCAGGCTCTGAGCCACAGGCAGGCTGAGCGCCTCCTCCTGAGGCTCCTGTTTGAGGGTCTCACCCTCTCGTCCAACGCGCTGGTACACTCGTCCTGTCTTGTCACTCAGCAAGTGCATCATGCCTGTTATCTGCTTCTTTATCTCCATCCCTTTATCACCTAACCAGACTGAGAGACACAGTTAACACACAGAGCCTGCACACAGCCATAAAGTGTGTTATGATGAACGACAGCTACCTTCAGTCTCAGAAGCATCCAGGGCATCTCCTTCAGTGTCATTCTGGTCTACATCATCCATTTCATGGCTAAAATCTAAATGAATCACAGCAGAGTTTTCACATCATTATGAGGTCATGACACAATTTCGTTTATAATGCTTTTTAGCCTTTTATTCATAGGAGAGTAGAGAAAAAAATATCTATCTATCTATCTATCTATCTATCTATCATCTATCCATCTGTCTGTCTGTTCACAATGTGAGATCATGTCAATGGCTTAAAAATATGCTTAACACTTCAGTATCAGCTTAATTGTACATGACTATTCTTATAAAAACTTCAAACTAAATTTCATATTTCATGATATATATATATATATAGTATACATGAAATTAATGTAATAAAAATGCAATGAATTTTGACATGACAATTAGATCTCTGATAACAGTATTTAAAATAAACAGTTTTTTTTATTTTCTTATTATTATTTGTTTTTGTATTTGTTTTATTTTATTTGTACCATTTCTTTCTCCCATACAGATATATACAGTGCTGAGGATAAAGATCACCCAAGACAAAATAAATTATTCACCATACATGAATGGTATAAAATCTATATCTGTTTTGTATAATTTAAGATTTTTTTTTTGGTCGGCTATATATATGATAACTTTTGTATGACAATGTACAGTGTAATATCCAGTGTTGGGGGTAACGCATTACAAGTAACGCGAGTTACGTAATCAGATTACTTTTTTCAAGTAACTAGTAAAGTAACGCATTACTTTTTAATTTACAAGACAATATCTGAGTTACTTTTTCAAATAAGGAACGCAAGTTACTTTTCTTTCCAATTTATTGATTGACAGCTCTCCTGTCCCCATGTTGAGAGAAATCAGAAGATGTTACTGTAGTTCTAAAATAAATATGAATATGCATTAATTCATCTCACTCACAAAAAACAGATTCAGTATTCCTCAAAATGAATAAAAATAATGCAACTCAGAATATGATGCAAACCTGCAATAATTAAATGTTGAACAACACAAATATAATTTATGTATTTAATCCCATTCTATTAACCAATGTCTTTGCTTCTGACCTTCGATGATCCAGTTCAACCATACTAATAAGCAAAAATTACTCTAGACGAACATTTGTGTCTTTTTTTATTGCTGAAGTGTGTTGAAACTTCTTCTTCTGCATTCTACTGTACGGACGTAAATTTACTTTCCCTTCAGCCTGAGGCTTATTCATTTCACTTTTGGTGTGAAAAGGCTTTTATAGTTGCCAAAAATATAACGTTTTTATTTTAAAAACAAACAAGCAAGCCCTGTCCAGATTTAAAAAGTAACGCAAAAGTAACGTAACACATTACTTTCCATAAAAAGTAACTAAGTAACGTAATTCGTTACTTTTTATGGAGTAACGCAATATTGTAATGCATTACTTTTAAAAGTAACTTTCCCCAACACTGGTAATATACTAGAATGGGTATCAGTCAAATTTCTGAAAGTGCATGCATTGATCCAACTCGGTTTTGATTAGGTCAGAGGGAAAAAAAAACTATTTAATTCATTTTTAATAGCACAGATATTTCATATAGGCTCTCAATTTGAACGAGCTGTTTAACATGCATCTATAATAATTATGAAAGCGTCTTAAAATACTTTTAGATGAAGTACAGCAGGACGCTGCTTGACATGTCATGCACTACTGGTGTGATGTCACTCATGACAGCAGCTGTATGCGTGACGTCTGTGCGGTGCAGATGTGATGAAGTGGTGCTGCAGGACCACCTGTAGGCTGCGCGACTGTGAAGAGCAGCAAACAGACCTTTATTATATTCCGTCACACCTGAACAAGTGCACATGGACAGACTAAACGCATTAGAAGATGACAATATCTGACTATGAACGTTGCCGAAAAACATGTGATTAAACAAAACGAATAATCCAAACGATTCGTCTTGTGATGATGCGAGCAGGACAATGAGGGAATGCTACATTGTATCACAGGTGCATTCCAGAGTGCTGACGTAACGCCTCCGTTGTGCTCTATTGTCTGCTGTCATCTGTCTGCTTACCTGCATCCTTCACCAGTTTAAAGCTCTGCGATTTCCTGCTCCGCTTCCTCTCCACAAACTCCATCTGAAGGGCAGAGCGGTGAAGAGGCAGAATCCAGCCCAGTTCATCAGCAGCACACAGGCTCTTTAATCACTGACAAACTCATTAAGTCCAGCTGATGCTGAACCTGAGCTTTAATAATAAGCGCGAGTCTCTCTGGACTGATGATGATGATGATGGTGGTGGTGAGGAAGAGGAGGATGGACTGGACGCGTTAACATTCTCCTGCGGGGCTGCTCGTTTATGATGTAAATAAATAAAGCTCTTAATTCTTGCAGAATTCGTCACGTCTATTCCTTTGCGCCACCTGATGGTCGCTAATATTTCTGGGACGCAAATATGAGGGTCCAGATTTACATTGGACAGACTGGAGGAAAATGACTCTAGAAGAAACTTTCCTATCAGTTTTGGCAGTCGGCAGTAATGCGTTGAAAAGTGTAAACTGTTTTTTCTTTCTTTTTTAATCATATCTGTGTTTTAATAACGGAGAACGGGAAGCAAAAGCGGAAATTAAAAAGAAAAAACAAGAAGATCATTGAACGTTATAATCTATAAAATATATAAAGAAATAAAATTAAACCTAACATTTATCCATTTAAAATAAACCTGAAATATCACCATAAAAAAAAATAATGTAGGCCTAGTGAATGACCGCTGTTCAGTTAACAAGCATTATGGACCAAATAAATAAAATGTAATTAAAATAAATGAAATAATTATTTTAAACAATCAACATTTCAATTCAACTAATATTCTTACTATAAAATAATACAGTATATGTTTAATATATGACATGAAGAAGATTCTGCCCAGCTAGTTTGAAAAAGATAAAGATACAAACTGTGTTCTTTCTTTTGTCATTTATATTGCGAATACAGAGATGAAGTTTGCGATTACGTGCACCTATCAAACTTTTTCCAGCGTTAGACTCACGTTTGTCCACTAGATGGCAGTAATGACTCAGAGTGATCTCCAGCAGCCAGCGGCCGAGAAACGGTGAACGGACGCGTCTAAACTGCTTCCCGTCGGATGTTTATGTAGAAAAGACACACACTTTCTGAAACAATCTTAATAGTTTTTGTTACCTATTGAGTTATGGACATCCTCAAAGCAGAGATCGCGAGGAAAAGAAAACACATAGAGGAGAAAGAGCTGGTCGATGTGAGTAGCGACTGTTCTAGAATACTACTATTAGGCCAGATCGGTTTAGACTTCACATCGCTGTGTTTTAGGTTCATGCTGTTGTGTGCAGATATGTGGATTGTGTAACGCTGTACTCGTGTTGTTTCTCCAGGACTCAAAGAAATACTTTAAACGGGCTGACCTCGCGCGTAAGGAAGAGGAGGAGTATTACAGGAGATGTGGATACAAGGTATAAACTCCAGCTGTGAATATAGACAACATTACATCATGATACATTGCTTCACTTACACATTAGTTAACGTTACTTCCATTTTTCTCATGAGGTTGAACACAGCTGCTCAAAAACACATTTAACCACACAGTATTTGTTGTGTAATCCGTTTAATACATTTTTAGTTTTCAAACTTTTAGCTGCCACGGACCCCCAAATATGAACGTCCTACAATTTAAAAGGCAACTACAACTATATTTTCATGTATAAAGACCCAATTGATGCAGTGAAAAATTAATTTGATATATGTAAAATATTATTTAGAAAATATTTCGTTTGTATTGTTACATTATTGCATTTTTTATTATATTAATATAGTATTTGTATTTATTCTAATCAATTTCTGTCTTAGTTTATTTTGTTTTTTTACCCTGTTTTTCTCTACCTTTCCACTAACTCTCTTGCGTCCCCCTTGGAGTTCCCAGACTGCAGTTTTAGATCATCTACTTGTCTGTCAGTCATCCGCTGTGGCTTTAAAAGAAATTAACTGTCCTATTAATAATGTGTCTTCCATCCCATACTCACTTGCTGAAAATGTACTTGTCCTGATGCCATCCAAGATGTAGATGAGTTTGTTTCTTCATCAGAAGAACAGATTTAGAGAAATGTAGCATTCCATCACTTGCTCACCAACGGATCCTCTGCACTGAATGGGTGCCGTCAAAATAAGAGTCCAAACAGCTGATGAAAACATCACAATAATCCACTCCAGTCCATCAATTAATGTCTTGTGAAGTCAAAAGCTGCATGTTTGTAAGAAACAAATCCGTCATTAAGACGTTTTTTAACTTCAAACTGTTGCTTCCAACTAAAATATGAGTCATCTATATTTTATTGTCTATATTTTAGACTCTTATTTTTAATGCGAGTCACTTCAAGTCCATAATATCAGTTCTTCCAGTGGAAAAAGTCCATTCACTGTTGTCCTTTTACATCAAAATATACTGACTTATTTGTTTAGAACTGTTTTCGCTTGTAAACAGTGCTTGATCTGTGCATATTTCTCTCCTGATTCAGACTGTTTGACTTTTTCACTGGACAAAGCAAAATTATGGATTAATGCTACATTTCTCGAAATCCGTTCTGATGAAGAAACAAACTCATCTAAATCTTGGATGGCCTGAGGGTGAATCAAATTGCAGCAAATTTTCATTTTTGGGTGAACTGTTCCTTTGAAAAAGCTCTTTCTCTCTAGTTCTCTTTTCATCCTGGAGTGGTGTCTTCTGTTTGCTGTGTATCTCTTCTCATATTCTCTTTCCTGCTGTCTGTGTGTGTGTGTGTGTTCTGTGAGTGTAGGTTTCTAATGAGCAGCCTGTGAGACAGGTAGGGCTCAGGCAGACAGAATGCATGCTGCCAGACAGATGTTTGACCGGGTTTCAGCATGACTTAAGAACATTTGTGTGTTTAATTGCCTTTGCTCCCAGTGTTGCACAAAGCTGGAGGCAGCACTATCTGAATTTTCAGCACAGCCGCATAATGATCACAGTAAAATCGGTGCCCTTATGTGTGACGGAGATGCCCACCCAGGAGCAAAGCACAAGTTGTTTGAATTCTAGATGCCTTGCCTGCTCTCATTTGTGCAATGCTCAATGTTTTTAAGCTATCTTATTTGGTTTTGATATTGCTTGCATGGTGTGTTAAATTAAAACCGGTGTCAAGATACAGCTTCGATGTCAGAGCATGGCCAGCAGGCTCATTATGGCAATTCATATATGCAATTATTTGCTGTTGACTCATTGCATCTTGGGAGAATTCTATGCACTCCTATTTATATAAGATTAGATGAGGATTTAAACATGCTGCATGATTATATGGAGAATTATTTGTTTTTGGTCTTTCATTTTGGAAAATCTTAAGTGTATGATTATTATTTTGCAAGCAGCCCTTCTTGATCTCACAATTATATGCTTTGCAGTGGTATCAGAATGATGTAACAGTCATTTTATTTTTTATTATTATGATTTTTTTTCAAGCTGGACAAGACTGAGGAGGAGGCACCTCCATCTACATCATCCAATCCTGTGTTAGAACTGGAGCTCACAGAGGAGAAGCTGCCAATGACACTTTCCCGACAGGAGGTGGGTCATCCAATCAGAGCTCACCTGATGAGGTTGTTTTTGTTCTTGGATGAATACTAAATCTTGTGGCTGTGTGCAGGTGATCAGACGTCTGAGGGAACGTGGCGAGCCCATCCGTCTGTTTGGGGAATCCGATTATGATGCTTTCCAGAGACTCCGGAAGATTGAAATTCTAGCACCAGAAGTAAACAAGGTAAAACCCACATCTCCTCTCGCCATCTTCACACTCTTGTCATATAGTGTACGTTTGTTTTCCAGGAATTTTTTCAAAATTTCCCTGCAAGAAATGTGCTTTCAAGAATATAGTATACTATATGATGGACTCATGCTGAATTTGACACACTATTTAAGGCTTACCCTGTCTGTGTGTGTGTAGGGTTTGAGGAATGATCTGAAGGCTGCCATGGATAAGATCGATCAGCAGTATCTGAATGAGATTGTCGGTGGAGCAGAGGGTGCTGAACTGGACACACAACACGATCTCAAAGTGCATGAAGAAAATACCACCATTGAGGAGCTAGAGGTAAACCCACACACACAAAGTTAGCTTACACTAATTCATTTCCTCATTTTTAACGTAAGAGTAGGTGCATCCATTTGTAAATATGCGAGGCTTCCAGTTATTTTAGCTGACAGACCTTTATGCTGCTTGACATTCTAAACTGATATTTGTTATCATTATTTTAATTTATGGTAATTAGAAACACTGGTTTGTAGTGCAAATAGTTTGTTATTCTTCTAATCTTTTACCTTTAGCAGATAATAAATAACAAGTCTTGCACATTCACAGAAAACATTTTACCTCCACATAGCAATACAGTTAGAGCACATCGATTCCAGAATCTGTACTAATGTGCCTGATGAGAAGTACTTCTATCATGGTCCCACTAGGTGGCACTATTGTCCTACATCTGAAATCTAATATTCTTCATAACTAGACCAGGGTTTCCAAACGGGTTTGTGTGTTGATGAAACACTAGTAATTAATGAAATCTCACAAATAATTTTTCAATAAAAACCATCAAAATAAAACACTTACTAAAAAGAATAGTTTGTTTACCTGTTTGTAATGCGACCATTAACCAACAACAGAGAGCAGTGGACGTGCAAATGTGGTGTTAAATTATTAAAAGGGGGTACTTACAAGTAAATCTTTTAGGTCAAAGGGGTTCGGCTGACAAAAAAGTTTGGGGAACCCTGAATTAGACTGTCTGGAATGGATACTAATGCTCCTATGATTTAAGTAGTTGTATAATATAACAAAAGATGTGATGCTCTATAACTGCTACATTCATTTCTAACAACATGTATTAAACAGGCTTTGGGAGCGTCTCTTGGCACTGGTGATGATTTTAGAGACATGGACATCATAAATAAAGTTTTACGGGTATGTTTTTCTTTATTTTTTTTAGCTGTGATTTTTAAAAATTCATTTTTTTTTGTATCCCTTTTGGAGTGTTTAAGTCTTGTACTGACTTTTGATAGTAATGCATTTAGACAATATTCTAATTTACTTTTGTTTTAAATATTAATGATTTAATGAGCATCTGATGCATAATTTAAAAATCATTTTATTTTGTCTGCTTGTATGTGTATTTTTAAAGTTAATTATGAAATTACATTTTTTTTTTTGTATGTTTCAACTTGCATGTAAAGAGTGGTCTTTTTAAAGGCGCTTCATCTAAAATAAAGTTTATTTTTTATTATAGTTCTTGCTAGGAGTGTGGGCTAAAGATCTAAACAGCCGAGAGGACCATGTGAAGCGTAGTGTCCAGGGCAAACTCGCCAGTGCCACCCAAAAACAGACTGAATCTTATTTGGAACCTCTGTTCAGAAAACTACGCAAGAAGGTATGCTGTTCTACAAGCTTTTATATATACAGTATTATTAGATAGAGACTCACAGGGTTCATTGTGTCTTCTATATATAGAATTTGCCAGCGGATATTAAGGAGTCCATCACAGACATCATAAAGTTCATGCTGGAGAGAGAATATGTTAAGGTATGTTGTTCTAATTGAAATACTTTGAATTTCAGTTTGTAATTGGTGTATTTGTGAGGAAACCTGACTAACACTCTGTGTACACGCAGGCAAATGATGCTTATCTGCAGATGGCTATAGGAAATGCTCCATGGCCCATCGGTGTGACTATGGTGGGTATCCACGCTCGTACTGGACGTGAGAAGATCTTCTCCAAACACGTCGCCCATGTGCTCAACGACGAGACCCAGAGGAAGTACATTCAGGTCTGAAATGACAGTATGAATAGAAGTGTGATATTACATTGTGTGCGTTATATTAGCGTTGTGATGTTCACCAGATCAGTGATCCGATCTTTTTTTTTGGTATTTTCAGGGGCTGAAAAGATTGATGACAATCTGTCAGAAACATTTCCCAACAGATCCCTCAAAGTGTGTGGAGTACAACGCTCTGTGACGTACTAATCACAGCATTCAAAGTCATGTCCTGTCATATTGAATAATGTATGGCTGTCAATCATTCTCTCATGTTGTAAATAAATGATTTACTGTAAATATACACCAATCTTGAGAACGCGTGGAGTCGTCGAGTGTTTTTTTTACTGTCGGATACAGGAGTGATCTTTTCATTACATTGACTGATGCTTGATGAACACTACAGAACCTGTAAATTCATGAACAAACCAAGAGAAGTAGGTCTGTTCCTTTACAGACAGGAAATATCCCTTTTAAAGGTGAATACCAAGACTTGCGATTTGAGTCAACATCGAAACATGTCCAAAAAATGCTAAAATCACATCTCATGACTTTATCTGACCTCTTGAGATGAGTTAAAGGAAGTCCTGAGTCACAGGAAGAGTTGACTGACTTCCTCACGCTGGGACCAAATCAGATTTCCTTGGATTTCCTGCTGACTGATGTGATTTACATCACATGATGACCAAAAATGTTGGGTTACACTTTATTTATTTTAAGGTGTCCTTGTTACAGTTTAATTATACATATAAGTACTGAGTAATATTAATTAACTACATGTACTTACTATATGGTTAGGGTTAGGATTTGGATTTTGGTTACTTGCATGCAATTATGCATAATTAATTGTTATTATAATAGTAATTACATGTATGTATAACAAGGGCACCTTAAAATAAAGTGCTACGAAATGTTGCAATGCAACATCAGAGGAAAAGATCATATTTTTGTGATGATATTTAAAATACTGTATATTACAAGTTAACTTATGAAAAATTATTTATCCACAAAAACCTATTTTTACTCATTTTGAAATAAAAATAGGTCACTACCTTAATACTTAACACAAAGATACAACAAAGGGGGGAAAACGGCAAAGCATTAAATCTAACTTGATTGATTTAAAATGCACAATATGCCATTAGCTAATCAAGATGCTGCTTTTCTTAGTAATATCCTTGTTTATCTCAGTATTAATATTCTTTGCTGTAATCATAATGACCTCTATATGTTCATTGTTTAAAATGTTGCAAAATATATATTCATAATCTCAGGTGTCATGATGACCCTACATTGGCAGAGACTCCAGCTCCCATCACCCCTTGCTGCAGTTTCCACGGTGATGAAAGAGTTACGCTCATAAACACACCAGTCCCAAACTCCCAGGACACAAACAATATACGTCCCTTCCTTCACACAGCATTCCAACACGCGCGCTGTTCTCACGTCTTGTGGGAGAAACGCACACATACACCAGTGTTGCCAAGTACGCGGGTTTCCCGCGGAATTGGGCTACTTTAACAATGTTGCCGCCGCGGGTTGAAGCGACCCCAATAACGTGACATTTTAGCCGCTGGACTGCGAATTTTACCAGGGGGACCCCACCAAAAAAACGTGTATTTTACCTCCCGGCGCGCGATTTTTACCGGGGGACCCCCCTCGAAACGCCATTGGGCTAGTTTTGGTTTTGAGTAGCAATTGGGCGGGATTTGTTGTGAAAACCTGGCAACCCTGACACACGCGCACTTTCATCACATGAGAGAATAACGGCTTCCAGCTGCTTGTGAAAGCTGTAACAGAATAAACTGCTCTGCTCCAGACCCTGCAGGGTTCATACAGAAACATTATTCTGGAAAAATGGGCTATGAAGGTAGAATGACGTCAAAAAGATTTGCATAGATTTATTTTTTTTACTGTATGTGTACTT
>NW_015554222.1:190132-191281 GCF_001515605.1 Sinocyclocheilus anshuiensis
ACAGCTTATGAAAGGAGCATGTTTTAATTAAGTTGTTATTTTTTAATACATTTTTTTACTGTATGTGTACTTAAAAGTACCATTCTGGCAGCAAGAACGATCCTGAACTAAATGAAGATTAATGTCTTGGCGTATGTGTTTATTGAACCAATCAGATAAGAGTAACTGGAGAGTCAGCGAGAGGCTCATTTGATTGGCTACTGATGATTTGGATTCAGTGTCGAAAATATTTCATTCAACAAAGCATCCACTGAGCTTCACAGGAAATGGAAGATTTCTATAAACACAGCGTCTCTTGTTGTTCACATTCCAGCTGCAGTGGGTACAATAGACTCAGCTGCCCCGAAACACATATCTCCAGCATCACTCTGGCTTGACCGCCAGCACAATAATAGCGGCCACATCTCCAGTGTTGTGTTCCTGTTGCCGGGGGAGACCCCAAGCCATTGTCCAAGGCACAAATATACTCACTTCCTGTGGGACGATGGCATAAAACCTGTGAGTCATATTAACAGTATTCAAGAAGACCGTAGGGAGCTGATCAGAACCTTAGTAGGCATCGCATATAGAGTCCTAAGACAGGAAGTGGTCACAGGGACTTATGAGAATTACTTGCATGTCTGCAATCAGAGTTAAAAGTAATCGTTAACTCACCCTTGATGTTCCAAACATGATTCTTTCTTCCGTGGAACATAAAGATAGATGAAAGATGAAGTAAAATCTAAAAAAAAAAAAATAATTAAATAAAATGTAAATATTAATTAAGGAATAGAAATGTTGGCTTGGTAACTAACTGAAACAAGTTTAAGAACTAAAATTACTAAAACCATTAACTGAAAAAAAATCTATATTAAAACCCCCAAAATAAAAATAACCCTAATAAAAATGCACACAACACAATTACTAGAACTTAAACTAAAATTGAAAATATTAAAATAAAAGCAAATATAAATTTGAATAAATACTATAATACAGAAATAATTCTAAAACAACTCGTGCTTTATGTATTCTGCTATTTTTATGTAGAGAACAGATGCAAATAACGACTGGTGTTTGAGACCCAATGTTTTGTCACTGACCTAAAAACCTGTAGCAACACCTTCTGACAAAATATTTGACTGTTTGTAAAGGGAACATGATATATATATA
>NW_015554222.1:191474-207222 GCF_001515605.1 Sinocyclocheilus anshuiensis
AAAAAATAATTAAATAAAATGTAAATATTAATTAAGGAATAGAAATGTTGGCTTGGTAACTAACTGAAACAAGTTTAAGAACTAAAATTACTAAAACCATTAACTGAAAAAAAATCTATATTAAAACCCCCAAAATAAAAATAACCCTAATAAAAATGCACAAAATGCACATACTAGAACTTAAACTAAAATTGAAAATATTAAAATAAAAGCAAATATAAATTTGAATAAATACTATAATACAGAAATAATTCTAAAACAACTCGTGCTTTATGTATTCTGCTATTTTTATGTAGAGAACAGATGCAAATAACGACTGGTGTTTGAGACCCAATGTTTTGTCACTGACCTAAAAACCTGTAGCAACACCTTCTGACAAAATATTTGACTGTTTGTAAAGGGAACATGATATATATATATATATATGCTTGTGAAAGGGTTTCTCTGTTTCCATGCACATCCAAGTCTGACAGTAGGTGTGGAACGAATGAGTAAAATGTTCAGCAGCTGCAGGAGACTCACACTTATAGACAAACACAAATACACACATCCACTGGAAAATTGCAGGGTAAAATGTTTTAAGCTTTAAGTATCAGCAGGTGCTATTAGAGCTGGAGGGTGATTTGGAGTGCATGTTGTGATGGATGAATCACATGCATTCATAATATGTGATCATTACTTAATGTAAACGGTCCTTAAATCCTTAAATGTTGAACTGTGGGTGGTAGACGTTAATGATTTTTGTCAACATCAAACGTTTGTTAATTGTTCTCAAAAAATGAACAGTTTTGTGCTCGTCAAATGTCACAGGTCAATCATTATTTATTTACCTTTGAATATTAAATTAAATAAAATCTAAAAGCTATTTTATTTTTAATTAGATTTTATAATCAATATTATAATTGTATTTCAACTGTCAGTTTTTGTGAATATGCATGTATATGTATGGTAAGACAAAAAAAAAACAAAAAACAACAACTTTGTAATTTCTGTCCAAAACAGGACATCCCATATGTGTGACCTTGAATGAAGGATCAAAGCAAAACTATTTTCTTTCTCTTTTCCCCCATTAACATTATTAATGTTTTCTGTGACATGACATACATATGCATATTTTTAAGCAGCATTCAAATTTGGCAAATCAAATTTCAGTTTCATGGACTTGGTATTTCAATCAGCGGGTGTGATTGTCAGCTTCACCTGCGGCTGATCTCATTCCACACGCAGGAACATAATCCACAAAGGTGACATGCAGAAGAATTTTAATTACGCCTGGAGGAAGCAGATCATCACCTTCATCCACCTGAAGCAGCATGTTGCAATATATATACATTAACCATGCGAATAATAGCAATAAAGTGATTTCAGGCTTTGGTTTAGAGAACATTCAGCAATAATTTATTTCAGGATCTCAAGAACCACCACATTTCTCATCTGGAAAATTCAGTATCAGTTGCCAACAACACGTTTTTTGAAAAATGTTACTATACAAATTCTTAATAGAAAAAAGAATAAATTAACTGTGGAATTTGCTTATATTTAACCCGCCCAACAATTCCACTTTATTTTTTTCTACAACACCGTTTTATTTTGTCCGGTTATGTCTGAAAATGAACTCATGAAACATGCTCTATTGTCAAGACGAAGTGAGAAGACAGTTTAGTAACTAATGTCCTTCATTTTGCACGACTGGTATTAAAACTATTGACAACAGTTAGGAAAAGTCTACAGCTAGGAAACCAAAGCAGTAACTGGCCTTCCTGTAGCACCTGAACGTGTCGTTGCTATTTCCCAGCTTAAAGACCCAAAAATAAAACGAATACTGATTTATAAAAATCATTAAATTAATGGTTTTACATTTTCTTTTAAAAGAACCCAGTTTCCACAGTCCTGCCTATAAATGTTGATAAATGTTAGTTGTTTTTTTTAATATAAAAAGATTTTTGTTTTTGATATAGTGTACAGGTAAGACGAGAGGAGTGAGCTCACATTGGCCTAAGAGGACATGAGGTCTGAACGACCTCTAAATGAAGGGCTGTTTTTACACCGGGTTTGAATTTTAACATCAAGATGCATAACAGTGTGCTGAGCATGCACAAAAATAATGAACAATCAATTTTAGGGCAGATAAAAACGTCTGGTTTACTTATAGGCCCTTCATGGAACATAAATCGGATGACTTTTAGATTTAGTGTCTGGTGACTTGGACCCTTTCAAATACACATTTGTAATGACTGCTTATGTTAACGCACAAACTACTGACTTTTTGAAGATCTGTTGAGTTGTAACGGCACAGGGTGTGCTTTTAGCTACCGGTTTCTTAAGGTACTTTGCATGTACGATGTTTCGTATCTTGCAGAATATGTGACAAATGCGGTCTTTAGCATTATGGCTTGATGTTTCCTCGGTCAGGCGATCGAGGTGAGGGGCACACGTGGTTTCGGATCTTGTTGACTGCGTGATAAAAGCATTAAACACCCTGTATTGTCTGAGCTTATGGTTTCTCACCGGCTGCTTTTAAAATGAAGCACCTGCTTTAATCACGTCACATTCTGGAATGCTGTTCTCCTGAAAGCCTCAGGGAAGAGGTAATGTCATTTTCGTTAAAATATTGTGTCGGTGTGCCACGTTGCGTTGTGCTCCTCTGACTTTTGACGGTTTTATAAATACGACGTAATGTCATAGTGGTGTTACAATTAAGTAAATTCCTGAATTAAAAACGTACATAAAAACAGAAAACGGATAAGGCCAGGGGTGTTTGAAGAAGGTTTTTTGTGTGTCTCTTTACTTCACTGATGTCACAACACTATACGCGGGGGTTTGTGACTTTTCATGCAGTGTGGGCATACAGCAGGGCATTGTGGGATGTGCAGTTCAAGCTCAGAGCACCATGGTGGCGAGTTGCCGGTTGCAGCCTGAGTTGCAGTACTTCACAGATCAGTCACTCAAAGCCGAGGGTCATGCTAATGCCTCTAAGCTAACGTTTCAGATTTGTTTTACAGCTATGGCTTCTAAATTAGCTAATGTTTTGTAAAAATGGCTGAACTTCCTAGACCAGAATCGATGAACTTGAGAATGACAAATCAACATTACGCACGAAGACTACAATGTTTTGAATTTTCTCGAAATGACGTACTTGTGACGTCATAATCATGAGCGATATATTGGGGCTCATCTTCCAATCCAGAATGACCGAAGAAAGGCTTCTGCCTTTTTTAAATGCTCTATTGTTATTCACAAAATATCAAAGTTCCCAGACAGTGGGAGGGGCTTATGATGCACTCCGGTACAATGAGAAGGGGCGCTGTAGTATGAAGGTGGGGCTTGTGGTCACATACTGTTTTTTTGTTTTTTAACAGAACTAAGAACATAAAGTTCGACAAAGGTGGTTGACGCCAAAGCAATCCATTGGAATGTTTTTTTTGTGCATGTCATGTGCATGAGAGAGAACGGTGCCGGCTCTCTGACATCAGTGCAGAGGGACACACACGACAGCAGGGGGCGAACGACTATTTTAGCATGTGTGTGCATGAGTGGGGTTGACTTATAGTACAACGCACATAAGACGTCTCTCTTATGCACATCAATCCAGCGATGGATTAAACACGGAGGGTTTGTGCATACGGAGGAACCGGCTGCCAGCTAACTGGGTCAAAGTTCAAAAATCAGAGTGGGAGGGTCAGACAAGGTCAAGCTCAGTTCATTTAGACTCTTGTATTCCCATAGTTCATAAGCACTGTACCGCCGGATATACAGAGAGGAAGGAGAGGGCGAGGTGGTACTGGCTCCAGCCATAGGTGTTTTCAGATGAGTTGAGGTCCAGACTGTGGTCAGGCCTGCCTTCTGAACACTCTTTTAAAGAGAGAGGGATGAGGGATGAGGGTTTAGACGAGCGTTCCCGGCTTTGCCTTCTCGTGCCCGTACCACTGTACGTCCACTATCTCAGAGCACAGGGGACTGCTCAGGAAACAACTATCTGTGAATGGCGATCTGCAGATGAGAAGTAGAGGAAAGTGTAAGACATCTTGACATTTTTTAATAGGTATATTTAACAGGCTGTACCATTTATACTCTGGTTGCTAGATTTATATTTGTGCAACTATCAGAAGGCCCATATGGAATTGAATGTCATCTGAATAAAGAGGTTAATTTGAACATGCTTTAAGCTATCCTTATATATTTTACCATGTAGAATGTGCCATCTACCATGTATGTGTAGAAAGTGCAAAAAACTTTGTCTGGACCTGGATAACAGTGGGAACACCTGCATCTGTTTTTTGCACATGGAACCAATGAAGAAAAATTAAAAACCCAAATAAGAGAAAAATACTTGTTATTATAAGCAAAAGAAAAAAAAAAGTATTTTTTGTACAACATTACATTTACTGTATTAAATAGATCTTACATATTACATTTAATACATTACATTTCCTTTTTAACATATTTAATAGATTCATTTTTTAAATATATTTATAAAATAAAATATTTAATATATAACATTAAATGCTTTTCTTTCCTCTCTCTCTCTCTCTCTCTCTCTCTATATATATATATATATATATATTAAAAAATAAAAATGTATATATTTTTAAAAAATAAAAAAAATATAAATATAAATATAAAGAAACTGTTACACCACATAATATAAAATTTCTAATTTTGTGATACAAAAGTTTGGTCATACTGCCCACAATGAAGTTTTGTTTCAGTACACCCTAGTAAATTATAATAACAAAATAACACTTAAATAAAATTTGTATTCTGAAATACAAATTCACTTCCAACACAAGCAAATGACACCGTCAGAGAGGTGAAGGAGTGAAAGAGTGAGATACAGAACATGCAGAGAGATAGAGATTGAGAGAGTGTACCTCTCTACTGGTCAGTGCTTTGGTGAGAGGGAGAACGGTCTTCAGTAGGAGAACTTTCAGTCGTATCACTGCCCCGAGAAAACACACATACACATTCAGGCAGAGGTGGGTTAGTGAGACAGAGAGAGAGAGAGAGAGAGAGAGAGAGAGAGAGATGTTAGTGTTTGTGGGTAGCCGTGATCAGTTAATGTAGAGTGAGTCGTGTAATTTTGACACTGGGGTAGTTCTGTTACACTATTAAAGTGAACAACACAGACAAAGCATTGGTACAGTTAGGTGGACGTCTAAACCAAGAGAATGTGCTCCTTAACCCAGACTTTGACCAACATCCTCAAATATGTCTGAATTTATACAGTTCTTTAAAGTAAATACCCACTGACAAACAAAGCTGTACAATCTACAGGAAAACCAAGCCAATTGTGCAATCTTGGAAGAAACTAAGAACAGCACAATGAAAATATTAAGTATATATGTAAACACCCTTGGTCAGTTTAGTGCAAGGAAAACCATATAAGCCTTGCCTAAAAGCATACTCAGGTCTAGAGTGATGCAAATCACTGACGAATATTGCAAGTGATTTTTTTCACACAAAACTATTCACATTAACTGCAATGCAAAAAAAACTAACAAAAAAACTAACAGCTAATTTAAAGTGATTTGTCCTTCGTATTAGTCTGAAAGAAGTGTCACTTACTTATTTAGTATTATTACATGATTCTGATTGGTTAGTCCATCTAAGAAACTACAGAGATGCAGTACTTTATCTAACGAGCCACTGGGATACTAGATACTGTTGTTACTTAGATTAAATAACTACTAATCAGACATAAACTACAACCTACAGTTTCTTCTAGACCATCTACATTTCAAGAAAATAATATTGGACTATGAGGCTTTTTCATATGTGTGTGTGTGTGTGTGTGTGTGTGTATATATATAAATATATATATATATAGTTTCTTACCCGCTCTGCCAGTTGAGTATGTGTTGTGGGCTGCAAGGGGGCGTAGCTGCAGGGTCACTGCAGGGAGTTCCACTCCTCTGACTGTGTGGAGATGCAGCTGAAACACACACAGACTCCACTGTAAGACACTAATGCATACAGCTGAACTACAGTCACATATGCTTATACACATGGTGAACGTGTCAGAGATAAAGCTGACTGCTTGCTGCCAACACCCTCTTGAGCTTCTGGAAAAGGTTTGGAGTGTTTCTACCACCCAGAGAAAAGTGATAATCCCCATGACACACACCTCACAGCAATGTACTGAAGTTGACACATAAAATAGGTCTCGTTTTACCACTCTTTCTCGCTCTCTCCGTCACACACACTAAATCAATGCAGCAGCATAAATATGTACACAATGAAGTGAAATGTACAGACCTTACCTAAATGTGAATGAAAATTAGGTTGTGAGGGTGAGAAACAGTTTGCGCCATATATATACAGTATATATATATATATATATATATATATATTAATTAAAATATCTAACATATTATATATATATATATATATACATATATATATTACCCACACAAAAAAAAGCCACAATCAGGAACCATGCATCTAATTTATGATGTTTACTGTAGGAGGTCTAGCAGGTATTCATATATCTTTTTTTGCATAGTTTATATTTGACCCGCTCACCTGGTGACCCCTTCACTAGTGTCCCTATTCGTCCTCCACGGCCGTCTGAAGCATTGGAGCTGGTGTGCGTGACACGGCTGTGCTCCTTCAGCGATCCAGACGAGCGCTGGTACCAGCACCGCAGCCCCTCTGACACCGCTGCCCGTCCCCCTCCTCCTCCCTCCCTGCCTAGAGATGGAGTCCTCACAATCTGTGAGCGTGACGGCGTCAACCTCCCGCTGCCACCACCCACTTCCCCGTCCTCCCCGGAGCCCCACCCCTCCTTATAAAGCCCCCCAGCTGTGTATGAGTTGGAGTTGGGGCTACTGCCCTCTGTGTACAGTGGGTACTCTTTGATGCGATACTGTGAGGAGGGTTGGCTCTGGCTGTGGAGGTACACGCCCTGATGGCTTCCGCACACCCCTCCGTGGGTGCTCCCGTTGCGGGCCACTAGGTTGGGCATACTGCCAGAACTGGATGCACCCAGGTGTCCGGCAGACTTGTGACGCTGCTGCTGCCGTTGTCGGGCTTTGGAGGGCGAGTCCTCGGCCAGCGTACAATAGTTAGGATTGGAGGTGGATGAGGGGTAGTAATGTTCTGAACTGGATTGGCTGGTGCAAGATGAGCAGTCGTCGGGGACAACAGAGCCATTGCTTCCTGTCCTCCGTGGTCCTGACAGAAACAGGTCAGGGCTAAGTCCCGTCTCTGTGTCCGCCTCCAAGGATAGCAGCTTCCCCTGAGACTCCAAACTGGAACTCCGGCCACGGAATGGCTGAGTTAGACTGAGAAAGAAAACAATTATAATTTTAGTGGATTATTTATTTTTTAAATATTTATATTTATAAAAAAAGAATACTTTTATTCAGCAAGGATGCATTAAAATGATCGAAATACAACAAAAGAAAATTTTTATGATACAAAAGATTTCTATTTTAAATAAATGCAGCAAAATTTTTATAGTAATAAGATATGTTTTTATAATAATTAGAACAATTATTAATAATCGAGCACCAGTAATATCTAATAATATTTGAGCAGCAAATCAGCATACAATGATTTCTGAAGGTTCATGTAACAATGAAGACTGGAGTGATGATGCTGACAATTCAGCTTTGCCATCACAGGAATAAATCACATTTTAAAATATATTAAAATAGAAAGCAGTTCTTTTAAATTGTAATAATACTTCGCAATATCTCTATTTTTGTTCAAATAAATGCAGCCTTGGTGAGAATAAGTGACTTCTTTCAAAAACATTTAAAAAACATAAATAAAAAAACGACAGGTAGTGTATTTTGAAGAAAGATTACAAACACAAACATTATTTTTCTTTGGAATAAATGACGAGTATTGTGACAGTAAATAGGGTTGATTTTGAATTTGCATGTTGATTTTATGTTTGGTTTTAATTTTATATGAAATGCAATTATATATTTATTACATCATATAAAATATGAATGAATTAAAACATGAACCATTCATATAAAATAATAATTAATTTATATAGCCTAAGAATGTAACTATGTAAATATTATGTTAAATAAAACCCATAGGTGATGTTCTCATGTTGACAGCACCTGGCCGAGTGGACGTAGCTCCGTGTTCTCAGGTCAGGGGTAGAGGGCATGCTGGACTGGCTGTTCCAGTGAGGGAGGGAGCGCACAGGGCTGTTCTGGAGAGAGTTGCTCCCTCCCACCTCACAGCTGCCAGTGCTGGGGAACCGCCTGTGACTACTGCAGAAAGAGAAAAGACTAAACATAATTTATTCATTTAAATGTGCACCACACTAGTCATATACCAACACAAATTTTCTGACTGGTCCGTACCTAGAGTGTGAGGAACGTTTCTTCACCCGTTCGTAGGGTTCGTCTAATGAGCTTTCGCTCCACATGCGCGGTTTGATCGGGGACTTGTCATAGTCACTGCGTTGGTAGTGCAGGTGTCTCAGTCCGTCCAGGGACTGTGGGGGAGGCGGCCGACTGTGGGACCGGGGTCGGGGAGGGAGACCTTTGTGTGGGGAGGCAGCCGGAGAGAACGTGGGGGTTCCTGTCACCTGGGGGTCATCTGGAGAACAGAGTGAGAGGAAATGAGATAAATATATCATTTAATGTTAAGATGGTGCACGTGTATGTTCCTTTTACTTTTGAGGACAAAATTGCTAAAAGAAAACATTTAATTAATTAAATTCATGAAAATTAAATCAGATAACTTCTTTTTGGGAAAATGTTCATACAATTAGTTGATGTGTATTATCTGATTTGATGAGCCACATTCAAAGTTCTTGTAAAAATATCAATTGAATTCTATACTAAATATTAATCAGCAGAAATAATGAATATTAATGAGGCAAATGCCTGTATTGTATATGTAAACTATATTCATTGGCAAAATAATTGTTGATTGCATCTTGATGATATCCACCCTCCCATTTTACCAAAAACACCTCTTGAAGGAAATGTTAGAAATTAAAAAAATTAAAATAACTAAAATTAAATCAAAGAAATCAAAAGCAAAGAAAAAGAAATGCCTTGATGTGTATTATTTGATTAGATAGCCATAAACAAAGTTATTGTAAAAAACATATCAAATTCTATACTTAATATTAATTGGCCAAATGAATGAATATTAATGAGACCTATGTCTGTTTTGTATCTGTAAACTTATTATTATTATTTGGCAAAAGAATAGGTTATTGAGTCTTTTATGATATTCAGCTTACCACTATACCAAAAAACACCTCTGAACCATGGTAAAACCAAAACCAGCAACACCCACTTTTCACAATCCAATTAATTACAGATGGATATAATCAAACACTGACCTAAATTTTTATTATTAAATATTCTGCTTCAATTTGAAAACAAAATACAGAAGTAAAATTTATATTTATGTATAAAAAGTGTACAAAACTCACCATCATCCAGCACCAGGGCGTCAGACAGTGAACTGTCCTCTGAGCCAATATTCGCTTCTGCCGAACAAAAACAAAGACAACTTAAAAGCAAAAACTCACACACCAACATGTCAAACAAATCTTTGTAACCTGGGCGTGAACACGAGTGCGTTAAATGAATTTTCACAGCAGAGGTCACACACAGACACATGCGTTCACAGTTTTATAGGTCTATGGGAGGTGCGATTACTCTTGCTCTCAGCATGAAAGACTTTACAGAGGAAACACTTAATGAACTCACAGGAGCGCTGCAAAAACGTCTCAACAAACACAACAAACAGAATTCCTCACCCTCTATGATTAGAGAGGCACGCTGTGTGGGTTTCTTCCCAGAGCGAACGCGGTGCTCGTTGATGCCGTTCTCGATGTCTTGCAGCTTCTTCAGAGCATTCAGATATGACGTCTTCCTCTGTTTCTTCAGCTTTTTGCTGCTGATGTGAGGATCAGATGCTAACCGCCGCGCTGCCTCTGTTATCTGAGACTGGATGGCAAACTCCCTTTCCAAACGCTCCAATTCCTCTTCCTAAAAAAAGATGTAAACACACAAAATGAGAAAACTAAGCAAAAAAACAAAAAACAATCCTTCAAATTGTCCTTTGTGAAATTAGCAAAACACACTCCATCAGAATAACAAGACAACTACAGGCGCCAAGCTGTCTAGTTCTCACACACACATTGAGACAGCTAAGATATTGTGGCCTCTTATCAATGCCTTCGATTAATCACCCAAAATCAACAATCATCAGTCATGTAAAAAAACACATACAAAGGCAAAGATGACATTGTGACCTCTTACATAAATCAGCTTTCTTCATTCACACAGCTAAGCTCTTTTTTTGGATTTTGTAATCCAGCTCCTTTGGCTGACACTCAACACATACACTGCACTATCGCCACTTCCTCTGATCATGCCAGACTGGAGCTATTTATAGAACCCTGCACACATACATGAATGTGTGATTGTGGCGTAAAGGGCAGTGTATGATTGAGACAACTGTGCAGCATTCGCTGTGGTCAGGGGTTCAGAGGTTGTACGGTACCAACTTTAAAATCACACTATAAACAGTCACTGACCTCTCCTCTGGGCAGGATCTTATGCTCGTCGAGTTTGAAGGCGGTGCCGATTTTGCGTCTGACGTTGGGCGGCTCCTCCCCGGGATCGAGAGGGTACTCTTTCGGAAGTTTTCCTGTCAGCTCCTGAAACACAGCACACTATGTTACACTCTTAATCCAGCTGTTGTTGTGTGTGTATGAGTGTGTGAGACTAAGATTCTAGTTCTGATCAACACCTTAATGAGCAGCAAATCCAGGCTTGACTATTTGCAACACAATTTTTAGGCATCCTAAAATGCTTTTTAAGATTATGTGATGTAATAAAACTATGTAATAAAAATGACTTTATGCATAATGCTTTTAATTATAAATATGCTTTTCTTTGCTTTATAATTCCAGCTGCTCATTCAAAAAGATGAGGAAGATCAAATATGCACTCTTACAACCATCTACAACACATTATAATAAAGAACCCATATCGCAATTATTGTTTTTGTCCCTAAATTTAAGGCCTCTTAAGTGATTTTTCTTTAGGAGATTCTGTTATAACATTAAAGATTTTTAAGATTGACTGTATATTTGAACAAAATGCATAAAAACATTAAAATGTTTCAAAATAGCTTCCTATGTAGACTGCAGACAGCAAGTAAGCTCAGGTTTTCGAACAGAGCCGTTATGCTGAAGTGAGAAGTTGTTTCGATCCTTACCGCTTCTCTGATGCAGATGCTCTTGAGTTCCTCTATTCTCTGTCTCAGCGTCTCCTCCAGAGCTTCCTGTCTGGCCCTCAGAGCCGCCAACATGTCCTTCTTAGCGGTCTGGGAGCTGTCCGACTCTTGAGAGCCTACACACAAACACACACACACACACACACACACACAGTTAGATCAAATCTAGGGTTGACAAGTCACATTTTACCAAATGTGTGAGTGTAACCTAAAGGTCAAAGATCAGAAATGTTTAAAGGTCATATCAGCACCAGCAGCCCCAGACTTCAGCTTAAACAATCATTCTCACTTAGCAAGAGGGTGTGTACTTCACCTATTTAAATGCTATGAAAGGGGCAAAGTGTGTGTGATTCCGGACAAAACTGAACAAAGGGCCCCAATGGGGCAACATTGTTTATTAGATACTCCATGTGGATCAGAGCATGAGGCAAAGTTGATTGTGTCCGAGATGTTTACGAGTAAGTCAGCTAAATTTTTTGGCAAGTTTGGGAAGGATTACATAACAACAGTGATACCTTAACATTACAACACAATGCTAAAGACATTAAACCAGTGTTTGTTTACCTGTGGTAGAAATTAGTCGAGGCTGTGAATGTGTGTTTTCTCACACTGAAACTATGTAGCATCATGGACAGCTTCCTGCATCTCTGCCGAGGAATGTGATTTGTCTGGTGTGTTTGGAAGGGGATAATGAGGGTGTGTGGGCAGGCAGCTGTCTGGGAATCAGTGAAGGGTCAGCAGTAATAGAGAGAGAATATGACCGGGGTCACTGGCTGTGTCGCTAGTGTCCAGTCAAGCCTGCTATGTGTGTGTGTCTGTGTGTCTTTGTTCTATGGCTACAGAAGAAGCACTGAAACCCTAAATGTGTCCTGTCACTGTAAATCAATATGGCATGGCATTTGGCAATCTTATATATTATGACTTACACTACCATTCAAAAGTTTGAGATCAGTAATATATATATTTGAAAATAAATTCATACATCTATTCAGTAAGAATGCATTACATTGGTCAAAAGTGGAAGTAAAGACATTTGTAACGTTACAAAAGATTTCTATTTAAAATAAATGTTCTTTTGAATTTACAAAAAATATTAAGCAGTACAACTGTTTTCAAGATTGATGATTAGAATACAAGTTTCTTGAGCACCAAATTAGCATATTAGAATGATTTCTGAAGACTGGAGTAATGATGCTGAAAATTCAGCTTTGCATCACAGGAATAAGTTACATTTTACAATGGAAAACAGTTATTTTTGTTATTTTAATTGTAGTAATATTTCACAATATTACTGTTGTTACTGTATTTTTGATCAAATAAATGCAGCCTTGGTAAAACTTCTTTAAAAAACATAGAAAAAAAATCTTAGCGTCCCCAAACTTTTGAATGGTATTGTATGTTGGACTAAAACATATTTAGTGATATTTAAAACATTTTTATCTTGTACACACTAAGATCAGGGACATATATAAGAAAAAGTAAACAAGTAATTATTCCAGAATCATTCTGAACATATGAGTGAACCAGAGTGGGAATTCTTGTCTCTCAGTTCCTGTGTGTATGTGTGACAGGAGAATTTAGCTGCAAAAGGCTTTTCCACTCTGCCAAGTTTGGATTTGGTAAGTTGCCAAATAAATCCATCATTTTTGCTTCCCAGTGGAAAGCGTTCAGCATGGGGATGTGAAGTGAAAGACGTTAAGAGAAAATTAGTAATGGACACACACTTGGGCTGGGTGGGGTTCATGGGAACTCTAGAGGGACAGAACTGTGGTGAACCTATGAAGCAAAGAAAGGCATCACACTGCACGACACAAAAACACAGAATAATTTTGTCACTGGAACAGAGCGACACTGTTTTGGAGAGTGTCTCTGTGAAATCTCTCTATCCTTTCAGACACTACATATAAAGAGACAGGAAATTTCTGCAGCATCTGAGTGCTTTACAGAGCAATGACACACACATGCACATTTAACAGTACTGTATGTATAACAATGCTTTAAACTAGGGATGCAAAGATACCAATTTTTCAGAACCGATCCGATCCCAAAAATTCTGAGTATCGACCAATTCCGATCCGATCTGAGCGCAGTTTTTTTTCTAAATCAATGTAGAATTTCTATACTTCTGTGGGTTGACCTGATCATCACTATTGTGTGTGTTATCATGATCTATGACAAAAAAATACTACTATAAACTAGGTTAGTGGATAATTCAGCAGCAAAAGTTATTCTAGAAAAATCATGTGTGCACAATAATTTTATAAAAACATGAAACTAAACTAAACATTTAGTGAAACAACATTATTTAGTGGGAAACAGATAAAAGTTAGTAAGTGTAGAACTAAATCTGCTAAAATCTTACACATTGCTCTTTGTAATGTTGGAAAATACATTCATGAAAAACAAGTAGCCTAAATATATATAAATATAAATATATATATATATATATATTAGTGCTGTGTCCGTCCGTGCTCTCTCTCCACTGTGGATAAACGCGCTTGCTTTCTGAAGACACCGGTAAGCTTGCAGTTTAGCGATCTCCACTTCAATATTCTATTCTCAGAAAAGTGTAATTCATCAAGTGTTTATTTACACGAGAGAGAGAGAGAGAGAGAGAGAGAGAGAGGCTGTGTATGAATGAATTACCACCGTTTTGCCGTGTTTCTCTATTAACAGTGAAGCTGTGGCTTTAATTCCTTTAGAAACTATGATGTTACTAGCTCCTTGTTGAGAAAGATAACGTAGCTCTTGAGCGATTAAGCTATTTTATTGATAAAATTGCGGGGCAGAGCTAAAAAGTTTGTTACTGAATGTCTGTGCGCGCGCGCAACGTGATCTGTGTGAGTGCCAGTGCAGTCCTGTATCGTGATATGTATCGTATCCTCTGTATCGTGACTTTGCTGGTGATACACAGCCCTAATATATATATATACATACTATAAAATTAAAAGACATTTATTTTAAATGCATAGCACAGTAATGAAGGCAGCAACATATGATAGATAGAGGGGTCCTATCTATCATATGTTGCTGCCTCCATTACTGTGCTATACATTAGATTATTAATAGCCTTATAGGACAGACCAAGAAATGCTATAAATAATCCTTCATTGCACAAAAGTATTATATAATACGAAAAGCTCCAATACAGAGCGGCACAAAGCGCTTATGCGCATCCCATGTGCAGAATGATGCGCTTGAAGCAACACGGAGTCACAGCGTGCAGTGACTCCGTGTTGGAAAGGAAAGAGATATTGATGCGTAGTTTATTAAATCTGTGCGATAGTATATTGAGCCTTTTCTACAGTTTTAAATCTCAGTTATTGTGTGCTCTTGAAGAGTTTCATCGTCATGACTGTAGTAACCAAACACGACACGCAGTTTGAATGCTGAATGGAGGATGACAGACAACTGCAGCGAAGAGAAGAGTTTACGTGACCTTACGTCTTAAATATTAATCTATACTTCACAATAAACTATGGAACGGCTTCAGAACACTTGAAATATAGTGCACGAAAACGTTATGGTGCTTTATAATGTTTTTGTGCCTTTCGTGGTGCTTAACAATAACACAGAATAGTAGTGGTCGACCCATATATCGCCAAGGCCGATATATCGGCCGATATCTGCCATTTTTCAAATAACGGCATCGGCCGATAAGTTTTTCTGTTTGGCCGATGTGTTTGAGTCAGGACTTTTATTTTGACGGCGCAGGGAACTGCTGCGGCAGCGCCTGAGCACACAGTGCTTACATTCTTCCTCTTGTTCGCTGTTCGCTGTTCTGTCTAATACGAATAGAAGTCTGTCTAATAATCAGATAGAACTGTTAAACAAAGGAATTAAAATGTATACAAAAAAGTTTTATAACGATTGCTTTAATATTATTAAAGGCAAACATTATAATACTTTCTCATTTGCCGTCAGTATTCAACAAATACGCATTTATATAATTTAAACAAATCTTTGAATGACTAATGAACATTTAATTTCACAAACCTCGCAGACTTGGTCGAATCTAGTTGAGATCTTGTGAAGTGTGCATGTGACCTGCATGATCGCGTGTTCTGTGACGGTCGGTCCTATGGTCCGTGTGAATTGAATACGGACAGGAGGAGAGTTCAGCTTCACTGGAGACGCGCGATCGACAAACTTTAAACTCGTGACTGATTTCAAATTATGCTGCGCTTTATGCATTTGCCCACTGTCATATTCATGTCATTTTCACTGTGTGCTGTATGTAAAATGAGTGTTACCTTGGCTTTATTTGAAAAAATATGATTCCCAATGCACACAAACTTCCCAGAATACTAAGTGCCCTGTTGGTTATAGTGTTTACTTCCTTTTTAATTATATTTTTATTAAATATTTAGTTATTTGTGAAAAATACTTTGTCTTCTAGAGTATAAGTGTTTATTTTACACGTTTATTTTTTAATCCATTTTCAAATAATTTCAAATTTCTTAAATATGAATTAAAATAAATAAAATTATATCGGCCACCCTGCTTTCCAAGATAT
>NW_015554222.1:207816-218825 GCF_001515605.1 Sinocyclocheilus anshuiensis
TATCGGATTTGGATCGGTCTCGTCTGACCGATACCCGATCCGGCAGAAGATGGCAGTATCGGATCGATGCATCCCTACTTTAAACCAGGGGTTTTCAAACTGGGGTCCATGATGCAAAGCCAGTGGGTCTGCAAAATAATTTGCTATGCCGTATTTTCCGGACTGCAACTTGCGTTTTTTTATCTTCTGAAATGTGCAATGGTTTATATTCCAAAGTGACTTATTTAATGCATTAATGTCAAATAAGCAAAGCGTAAACACGTAAAAGCGGGCACTTGAAGGTTTATATAGCTAAATATATTTCTCATGTCCTGGGTGTTTTTTTACTTAGACCTGTCCAGTATTTAAATTATTTCTGAAAGTAATAGTAAAATGCGACTTGCACACCGATGCAACTTATGTTTTGTCATCCACCCCCCCACCCCCCGACCTGGTGCTTTCCAGAAAATATGGTAAATTTAATTATATTAATTAATTATATTATGCTGTAGTATTAAAAAGTACATATACAATGGGGACCATTTGCACCAATAAAACAATCATATTATGTTCATTCCTCCTAACCACATTAAACTTTAACCTTAAACACTGTTATAATTATGAGGGGGTCCTTGGAAAATCCTCTCCCCTGTAAGGGGTCCCTGGCTCCAAAAAGTTTGAAAACCCCTGCTTTAAACTGACTCTTTTACTTTCCTAATAAATGTTCCTGTTCATACTTTGACTGATTCATCAGTGCATGTTATTCTTAAAAATTAAGCAAAATATAATGTCTTCTACCTTTTTGTTTTCTGCTTATATAACCCAAAATTCATAAGCAGGGAAACATAATATTAACCAATAACATAAACCAGTATAACAGCTGTATACCACCAGTGGATGAAATGAAGGTGTACCCTAGATTATTTCAGACTGAATAGTAAGTTTAAAGTCAATGTAAAGTCAAACTTTATCTTGTGTGTTTACTTAATGCCTGTGCCTGGACTTATTGTGCACAATTCATGCATGCTTTTCAAAAGAAGAAGAAGAAAAAAACTTGTAACGTACAACAACTGCTTTGCCTCTGAAGCAACTTTCCTTGTCAGATGGCATAACTGAGCCTCAACTCTTCCCCTCCAACCACCTCACTACATGTTGGATCCACCAAACAATTCCCAATGGATAAAATCCATTCCTACTCTCCAAATCCAAGTCCTACTCTACAATTTCTCTCTTTAAATAACCAAATTAATTTGGAAATCCTTCAGATTACAGAAGTGAAATGGTTTTGTGAATGCTGTTTCATTTTCATATTGTCTAACCAAAGCAAACAACTCCAAAATGCAGCGACTGTCCAAGCCTCCACTATGATCTAATCTCTCATGTGTGGTCAATGATTAAGAGGCTGAAGACACATGGCTCAGATGAAAGGGGAGATCATATGACTGACACCAGAGGAGTCCTGCTATGAGCACATTTAATTCATGATACCTGACACCACTGCAGAAGTCCAAAACCAACATCAAGACAAGCTATTCTCACTCTCACCCCGTAGAAAATTTGCACACTTGCCCACACCCCAAAACTCCCAGTGTATGACATCATCACCATGAGATCATAAACACTGGATTCACACATATAACAGGACAGTGTTTGAAGCCAAGTACAAGACTGAAGCTTGTCATCCTGTTTGAAGTTCTTTTACAACAGGCCCCAGATCATTACCAACTCGTCACTAACGATAAATTTCTACAGAGCTCTTAAAGGGACATGGGAGGAAAAATTATATTTCAATGCTTTTGCATTCTCTTCACAAAAGTTTCTCTGGAGAGAACTTAAGTTTTTGAGAGTGAACGCAAGTTTCTTGGGGGAACACAACACTTTTTCATGTGTATGCAAAGCTTCTTGGGGAATGTAATTACTGTTGCAAGAGAACGCAAATGTTTTGTGAGTGAATACAAAGATTCTTGGGGGACTGTAAGTGAATACAAAAGTTTCTCGGGGCAACACAATACTGTTGCGCAGTGAACAAATGTTTTGCGAGTGAACGCAAAGTTTCTTGGGGGAACGCAATACTTTTGCGAGAAAACTCAAATATTTCATCCCATCTCAATTTTTTCATCACACTTAAGTGGCTCCAAAAATGTAAAACTACGAACAACACTTTATGTGTGTCAGGACGTAATTTCCAGATGATAGCTGTAAACAGGAAGAAAGTGATCTTGTAATTGCACCTGTTTTGTGTGAGTGTGTACGTGCTCTGACCTGAGGACAACAGGCTTCCACTGCTGCCGCTGATGATTTTGCCTTTGCTGCCCATGTTGGCCAGTTTGGAGGTCTTGAGGGTTCCTGTTTCTGTCAGGTCTATGGCTATCTCATTCAGACTGCGTGCTGCGTGGATCTTACTCTGAGAGACAGAGACAGAGAGAGTGAATGTGCTTGCCAGCTGTGTTGAGTGTCTCAGAATTTTCCAAGAGAAGAACATTCCGCAGCTTTTAAAAGTGTAACAGAATCCTAGAACAAAATCAGAGACAGATAGTTATAAGTGTGTTTGTGTGTAAGTGTATGTGGCCCTGAGGATTGCAGAGATGGTTGTCTAGACGGTGAGACGGTTAGAGGTAGACCACAGAAACACACAGGAAGGTCGATGTAGTAAGAACGAGGTTATCAACCAAACACACACACTTTGATAAAAGAAAGTTTGGAGACGGATCCGAAAACACAAACGCACACTCACTTTGCTCTGTTTGCGGTCCAGGTAGAACTGGTGCTGGCTAATGGCCATGGCCCAGATGGATTTGATGAGGGTGGGACAGGCGTACCAGGTGTGCACAGCGATGCCACTGTGACCAAACGTCCTCCGCGTTACCGACGCCCTGCAGTTGGATCAAACACAAAACGACTTTATATTCACTGAATTTTATGACATTGTCAGTGCAGAAACCGATGTCAAAATGTTTATTATTGCCCAAACACATTTAAAACACTTATGTTTTGACAGACGCACACCATCTTTGTGTTTGTCATTTTAATAAATACAGTCAAAAAAACGTTACCTCCTCTAAATTGGATGAACCACAACCAAAGTTACATAAAAACAGCCAATAAACAGACATGTGACCATGTTATGTTGCTTGGCTAGTTAAGCTAATATTAAGATAAAGCTTACTGACGCTTTTAAAATTTTAACAGTTTTGCAAATTCAAATCTTCAAATTTACAAATATCTTCCAATCACTTTAAACACTACCATCCAAAAGTTTGGGATCAGTAAGATATTTAATGTTTTTGAAAGAAGTCTCTTATGCTCACCAAGGCTGCATTTACTTGATCAAAAATACATTAAAAACAGTAATACTGTGAAATATTATTATAATATAAAGTGACTGTTTTCTATTTTAATATATTTTGAAATGTAATTTATTCCTGTGATGCAAAGCTAAATTTTCAGCAGCCATTACTCCCGTCTTCAGTGTCACAATCCTTCAGAATCCTTCTAATATGCTGATTTGCTGCTCAATAAATATTTATTATTACCATCAATCTTGAAAGCAGTGGTGCCGTTTAATATTTTTGTCGAAACTGTGATACATTTTTGTCAAGTAGTTCAATAGCATCCAAGAACACCATCCAAGCTTTTGACCGATGGCTTATACTTCGATACTACTAGAGACGTATGATAAAAATTCACAAAAATGCATTTAAATTCTACTGTCTGCCATATTATTAGCCACCAGTTAAATATATATATTGTATGGGAGATATGAAATGTGAACTGGTGTTAGCACATAATACACCCGACAGTTCTGCAATGTATCAGCTTAACATACCACATACAGCACAGCCCACAGACACACGCACACCATTTACACTGTGGTCAAACCTAGCGCACGTGTGTGTCCTGTGACGGGCTTTATAAAAACCTCCAGGCCCCTCCACTAGAACAAAGATAAACAGCAGACCCTCATGTTCTGACTCTTATCAGAACTATATTAGTGTATGTGCGGGTGTTGCACTGACTTAAACTGAATGACAGTGAACTTAACAAAAAGGAAAATACATCATAGTCTCTCATGCTGCAAAATAAACAGATTGTATCATCTTCCTAAACTGTTTTGCTCTCTTTCATGTCATATTTCCCCAGCCTCCAGCATTTCTGTGAACTCCCTCTGTGTTCTCCTCGATTCTGGGCTGTCGTGGTGGTTGTTTGAACAGCGTGAATGAGGCGGTTTGTCTGTCAGCATCTGAGGCAGCGTGTGCTGCTGCTTTTGGCAGCATCTGCTCTCCTAAAGAGACTAACCAGCCCTCGGCACGCACTGATGATGTCATGAGGGCCTGATTAAACCCTGAACACATCCTAAAATCCACACAGAGAGAAAGAGAGAACAAACTGAAGATATGAAACAATCCCAGTTTTGACAGAAGAGAGAGAAGCAGAGAATCGAGATGAACTCAAACCACATCTCATTCACTACAGACAGACAGAGAGAAAACGAGGAGGGTATGTTTTTGTTCATTTGTTCCACTCAACAATCCAAAAGAATCAATGGTAAAACATATATGCTGAGATCTTTCAAATGTTTCATGAGATCTAAACAAACTTGTCTTTCAAACCCCTGCTGGGTTGGAGTGAATGTGGTACCCACAACATGTCCTGTCAGTGTACTTGACACATTGTTTGTAAGCCTATATAGTCCATGACCTGTGTGTGTGAGCGGACACGTGTAGGCTGTAATGTAGATTTACCTTCTCGGGTCATGGACTTCCACTGAGAACTTCTTCTCCCTGAAGTACAGGTTCTCCAACTGTCTCCATTGGAACACCTGCAGAGATGAGAGAACGTTTTTACAACATTCCCAAAATTTCAATCAAACAATCCATGGATGGTGCTCCAACGTCTTTAGACTGTAAACTCCTTCCAGATCAGAAAACTAAAAGAAAAGGCATTAAAAGAAAATCCAGAAGGTAAGTCCAGGCCAAGATATTTTACTTTTCTGTGCACTTTTGTGCTTAAGGTCAGTGTGAGTCTGTAAAATCCTCCTTAAGCACAGGGGAACAATGAGTCCTCCTCTGTATATGTGTAGAAAGAGAGAGACTGTTTGAATCAAGAGAGATTGAGAGTGAGAGAGCAAGCAAGAGTGGGAGGAGTCAGCCCCCTTCCAAGCCTCTCCTCCCTCAGGGACACACACTTCCTGTGTGGGTGGGGTTTATGGAGAGTTCAGAGTCATGTGTTTGTGTGTGTGCTATAGTAACCCCTCAAAACGCAGCGCAACAGCTTTGTTAAACTCCTCCACCTCTTTTCCCTTCATTCACTCAAAAAAACAGGTTCTGGTTCTCATTAAACGCCATCACGCACTCACACAGCTGTCTGCGGTACATACACTGGACCCCTGGAGCCATCAGCTGCACAGACACAAAGAAAATGCAATAGAAATAGAGAGTGGTGGAAAAAGTGGTATGAATATGCGTTTGCTGAAACTATTGCTTTCATTTAACAAGAAAAAGAGCCCTATACACTCATTCCAAGGTATATAAATGGTATACAATCTAAACTATCAAATACGTCCATAATTACTGTTAATAGTCATTAAAAGGACTTTGCATACAAACATTCCTTGGCAAAGACCTTGATTTAAGAAAAAAAGGAAAAGGAAAAGAGAAATGAAAAAATGATGGAAGAGAGAGGAGGGGAGGGGGTTGGCTTGAAGAGCTCAAGAATTTTAAGAGCCTGGGAAAACAATGGACAGATGAAGGAAGAGGGGAGGGAAGGAACATAGTTACACACACACACACACACACACACACACACACACACAATTTCCACATATATCACTAGGACTGGGAATTAAGAACTGGTTCCATTTAAAAAAAAAAATCTACTGGAACCAAATGATTTTCAAGGTTCTAATAACGGTCCTTTAACATCTGCAACATTCCACTGATGCAGATAAAATACTGCATTAAAATAGTCTTCCTGCAACTCTACTGAATCTAACATTTTAGATGAGATGAGATTATAATATAAATCGTATTTGGTATGAATCAATGAACGCAATATAAATAAAAGAAATGAAAGAGAAAGTCCAGTTGCTGCAAAATAATACAAAAATAATATTAAGAATACAGATTTATGAACTACAATTTGTGAACGAATGACTCTTTTTGAGGCAGTTCTTTCAAGAATCTTATGAATCAGTCTCAGGATTGTTATTGATTTAAATTGGTCTAAGTATACTTACCAGTGTTGTTATTGTAAACAATAAAAAAAAAAAGAATTTTTTTTTTTTTAAATAAATGTTGTCTTGGTGACTTACTAAAAGAAGTAAGTTTAAGTTGAAGTGTTAAAAGTAAAAGTAAAATCTTAAATAAAAATAAATTAAAGCTAAATATAAATAAATATATATAAAAAACAAAACTAATACAAATAACAAAAGAACACAAAATTGCTAAAACTTAAACTAAAATGAGAAACAAAATAAATACCATAATAGTATATAAATAATACTAAAATAACACTGATATATACAAACAATAAGTAACATGTTTTATAGTAATTAAAATAAAAGTAATATAGTAATAAAATTAATAAATAACATAAAATATATTACCAAAGATAGGATTATTTTGTTTGGTATAATGTTCTTCAAAAGTACTAAACAAATTGTTAATTCAGTTCAAATTTATTTGTAAAGCACTTCAAAAACCACAGAGTATACCAAAGTTCTGTACTTCTGTACTATTAAAATAACTAATTAAGATAAAACAGAGGAACATTAAACCAGAATATTTAAATTCCTTCTGATTTCCATCCCAAAATATCATAGAAACAGTGCAACTGAACAACACAGAGATGTTGATGAAGTGAATGTTTCTTGGTGTTAATGAGATGCTTTGATGGTCTCATGGGACCAAGAACAAACGTGACCCTCAACACTTTCAAAACAACTTTCATTATGGAGATACAAATCTTTCTCTCCTTAAGAGAGCGGGAGGGAGAGGAAAAAGAAAGTGAGGGAGGCTACAATGTTCCATGACATCTAAACGCTCTGTAGCGTGGTGCAGTTATAATAGCCAATGAGGTATGGAGCATTAACCACACCAGAGTATTTTGGGCACAGTGAGGTGGAACTGGGGACTTCAGATATTGTTCTGGATTGAGACGATCTCAGCTGAAAGTGTGTGTGATTTTGAGGCATTCAGTCACGAGAGGCTGTAAGAGAGAAAAGACATTTTAAAGGGGGCCCATGTGCCCAGTGATGTGCTGAATCCTGGTTAGTTCCAGCACATATTTCACTGACCGCTGAAACGTGTTCCAGTCCTCATGTTGTTTGGTTATTTAGATCTCTAGAAACAGGGTTAAATCTTGTTCTGGACTTCAAAGGATTTTAAATGAAGGCTCACAGCCATGGTGATGGGGTCCAGAGATTGGCTATGCCTGTATCTGAAAACCCCACCTCAGTTCTGATGCAGTTGATTCCAGTAAAGTCTGATGTTAGCATGCAGTTAAACGAAAAACTCAGAAACAAAAGCATGCAAACAACACACACGCAAATCCTAAGTGAAATAGTCTATTCTTAATCAGATGGTAACATTTTCCTTAATACTTTTCATTAAAATAGATTTACACTACCGTTCCAAATTTGGAGTATGACTTTCTTTTTTTTTAAGAAATCAATACTGTTATTTAGTAAGGATGCATTAAATTGATCGAAGTGGCAGTAAAGACATTTCTCAATTTAGAAAATATTTCCATTTCAAATAAAGGCTGTTCTTTTGAACTTTCTATTCAGCAAAAATTAAATAAATCATTCAATGCATTCTGAAAACAATGCAAAAGCTAACCACTTATTGAAATATAATCCTATCAAGAGTTCAAGCACAGAGTTAAGGATCACTAAAAACCAAAACACTTATCCAGAAAGTTCCAATATAAGGGAGTTTAGATTTTAATGAGTCTCATTGTAAATGTCATAGGTGTTTCATCACTATGACTCACATTCACTGCAGTTACTTTTATTATAACACACACATCGCCCACCCTGCAGTCTGTCTGTACATAGAATAATACAACAAGCCCCCACCCCTCTCTCACAAAGACACACAGAGACTACAGGAAGACTGTTTGTGTGTGGCATGGTATTTACTTAGCTGGAGCTATAACAAGCGCTTATGAGAAAAGACAGGGCATTGGAAAGGTCAAAGGTCACTAGCAGCAGACAGGATGAAAACAATCACCGGTGACTAAAGGGTTGCAATCCCATGATTCATAAGTACAATGTCACATCTGGCTAGAAGGGCAGCTATACACTTCTTTAATTTGCCATGCTGTTCATTTGTTTTACAAGGCAAGAATCTTTCAGTTATTGGAGCTAATGAGCTGATCCAAACCAATCAGAAACAGCCGCACACATGCCAGTTTTTGGGGAGTGGTCCCGGATTCGTCAGACACACTAATGTTTCCAGTATGTTTTGTGTTGTCAGGGTGACAGTAATCCTGCGGGTGTCTGCTGCTCGGTTTCCTGTTGCGGGTTTTGGAGTCAGCGAGGCTGCTGGAGGGAGTTTAGGTAGAGGACAATAGCTCTTGAGAAACACACGCACCCCAATTCAAGATGAAACCACAAATGTACTTGGTCACACCTCCGTGAAACTTTACACACACACTTTGGAACAGATGCTCTGCGGTTTCTCATTAGGAGAGGGTTTAAATTATGAAATTATGAAACTCATTAAATAAACCCAACCACTAACTCACCAAGTCTGCAACTTTTAGTGTGTGGCATATTTAACTGTATATCCCGCAGTCTCTCACACACACTGCCTACAGATGGAGAACAGCCACAAACCATTAGCGCATGTGAGCTTATCATCAAAACATTAAAACGTGCATATGTGATGGAGGCAAACTGTGTAATGAGAACATTAGTGGCAATGACCCATCTGAAATGCAGATCAGTGGAAAGTTGCAGCCTGGCATTTGAACACAGGGCTAGATGTCTGATTGTTCTCTGTGATTCATCATTTACTCACTCTCATGTCATTTCAAAGCTGTAGGACTGACTTTCTTCTGTTGAACATAAAAGAAGATATTTTGAAAAAAATGTCTCATTGTTAGTTTTTTTTCCCTATACAATGAAAGTCAATAGGGTCCAATGTTGCTGTGACTTGCACTGTATCAACAAAAACACTTTTAACATTATTTAAACTATATTATTTTGTGCTCTACAGTAAAACAAAAAAATATTATTACAGGTTTGGATCATCAAGGTGAGTAAATGATGACGTTCATTTTTGGTTGAACTATCCCTTTAAATTGTCATCCAGGTTTAGTTGGATTTGGCAGTAGAACTATAATTTTGTTTAGTTTGCATCTGTGGCATTTTTGGACACGCATCCGTTCTTCTTGCTGGTTTCTCTTCCCTCCATTCTGAGCTGCCCTCTGCTGTGTTGTATCTTTTCAACTTTCGTTTTCTGTAACAGATCCTTCTCTGTAAATAGGCCTGAGTTTGGCTTTTCGCTTGGCTGGACTTTCTGCTTTGAATGCTATTTTTAGCTTGCGGTTTTGGGAAAGGTTTTTCGGTTCCTCACCACAGGCTGAAGTTTTTGCCTGTCCTTTGGAGAGAACTTAAAACACTTGTGTGTGCTGTGAGAATGGAAAACCAAAGCCAGCGAACACACACCTGAAGTAAAGTCATTTCGACAGAAAGCATTTCTTCTGACTGAGACAGATTTGTAGCATTTCAGTTACCTGGTGTCACTGATCGTCTGTCTGGTAGTTTGAGAGTCTCTGTCTAAAGTTACAAAAAACGCTATGGGGTCAGACCGCCAGAGGTCATGACATATCTGAGGTCACCACACCCAAGTGTCAGACGGTCAGACTTCTCTTGGTTGACGTCATGAGGTTATGCAAAGGTGACCAGGTGATGAACACACATTCATACACATGCAAAAACACACAACTGAAGAAACTCATGCGAAGTTTCAAAACACAGCGTAAGGGAAACTGCTTACATCCACTGGATTTTCTACAAAGCAGAGAGTTTTAAAGGAGAAGTGGGATTTTTTTCCCTCCCTCATGAAGAAACAAAGAGCACTGTCATAAGCTACATTTTAAGTAGTGACTATGGTTCTGGGTGGTTGCCTAAGTCAAAAAAGACTAATTTGTCCATTTTATCGCCTGACAAGTAAGTCTGACCGCTTAGAAAAGTAATGGCCCACCTCTCCTCAACAAGTGACGTAATTTAAGGTCGTGTTCATGTCTGTAGCACAAATGGTGAGGGACGAACTATGCCAAGCACTACTATTACCATCAGGGAGGTAAAACTATTACAGGATGACCAAGATGAAGAGATGTGAAGGGAGGACAAACAGAAGTCAAACTATAGTAAGTCCACTAGGGCTGTCAAAAAAAAATTCGAATTTCGAATATCCGTCAAATAAAGAAAAAAATCCACAACGTTGCATTCGAATTTTAGGTCTGCATCAGCCGTCAGGCAGCCTTATCAGTGGCGCACGAAATGCGACGACAATGTTAGTGTCATTGCATTTTAATGCTTTTGTTAGCCTATCCAGTTGAACCCACTAGATGCGGCGCTGCTACGTTGTTCATTCAATATATAGTGGAAAACGAGAGCATCAGTGTGGCAAATATGTTGTTTACGATGAAACTGAAACCAAGCCATAAACCAAGCCGTTCACACAGAACGCATATTTATCACATTTTCTACCGGGGCATCTATCAGCGTTGCACTCGTGTCTCGCAGAAAGAGTTTGTTTAAAATTTAGGCAAGTTCAACTTTTAAAAAACATTAAAAAAAAGTCTCAAGACTTTATGGCGGTTTTCCCCCATCCCACTGTATCTCATGTTTTTAAATGAAGAAAGTAGCCTACTCTTTGTGATTGGTTTTCGGTCCTTTGTATTAAACTATACATACATGCATGCTGCTGTTTTTTCTTCTTCTACTTGTTTAAGCAACTTTATTAATTATATATGGTTTATAAACATTATTTTAAACATTATGCACTTTTTTTCGTCAT
>NW_015554222.1:218884-224966 GCF_001515605.1 Sinocyclocheilus anshuiensis
TAATATTTAAGTGGAAAATTCGAATTTAGTTTTTCAGTCATTTTGACAGCCCTAAAGTCCACAGAGGATAGACAGTCTTACCTTTCTTGGTTTGACTTTGTCCTGGTAGTCATATTGAAAAATGCCTTTATAACTCAAACCCAGCCACCACGGGATACCCTGCTTATCCTGAGAGAAAGAGTGAGAAAAAGAGAGCATTAATGCGAACACACACACATGGCGATAAAAAAAGAAGTGTCAGCTCATGGTTGATGACAGCACGATTATCTTAAACACACTGAGTCTTAAGCATCCTTTAACACTTAAGTCAAGAGCGATACTATAGGTCGTGAGAATATGTGTGTGTGGACTGACGGCTGTGATTATAAATTTTCCCTCAGAGCACACTGACCCACCTTAACAGCGTAATAATGCACTCCATATGTGGGTAACGACTCCACTATACTCATATAACTGTGAGAGAGAAGAAATAAGAAATCTTTGACAGTATGTTATGAATGTTACATATGCAGACAATTTACAATAGCAGTGAACACATGGGAGTGGATCTCGGAAGTAATCACTGAGACTTGCAAAAACAAGCAAACAAAAAGTATTTGGATACTTTAGGCACAGTTAGATTTTCACACTTTTCAAGCAAAACATTTTCATAAAAGAGGATTTAGTATAAAACAAGTATAAAAGAACACATACTGTATTCAAAATTAAAGGCATAGTTCACTCAAAACTAAAAAAAATATTGCATTCTGTGGAACACAAAAAAAGACAAAATAAAAGTCAACAGAATGTAAAGCATCAAATCTCATTGGTTCTCACACGCCCATGTGACCATATGTGATCATTTTTGAGGTTTGTGTCGCCAATGACTCCACTGATTCATAATATGGACAAAACCGGCAAAAATATCTGACATTTTCTTTTGTGTTCCACAAAAGTTGTTTTTGGAATGACATGAGGGTGACCAAATGATGACAAGTTTAATTTTTGGGTGAACTATTGCTTTAAGATAAAATGCATTTGGACACTTTCTGTTCATCTAACTTAGAAGAACGTTTTGGTCATGACAATATTCTTTACTTACTTGACGATAGCCTGGCCTCTGGACTGTCCATTTAGCTTCTTATAGTGCTCAATGACCCGGTCCTCACTACAACACAACATACACACACACACAGATTAGCGGCAACAGATGACAATGCTCATGAGAACGTGGCTGTCAACTTATTTCAATTCCACAGGAACACCAAACGGACAAGAGTGAAAGAATACAGATGTACAGAGACACAGCCAATGAAATACAACACCATGAAGGAGATAAGTTCATTCTTAGAACAGGAAGTACACCGGCTTGCTCAATATGAATGTGTGAGTGAGTGTGTCTCAGAACGGCAGCATCTGTGAAATACTTCATTTGCATCAAATAGAATTCGAGGAAAATTAGGTAAGAGAATTATTCTGGGGAATCCTTTCCCATGGTGCTTAGAGAACACAGAGCAGATACATCTCGTTAATACCTCTCCATTATCAGCTGACAGCTGTGTGTATGTGTGTGTGTCTCACCAGTAGGCGAGTGAAGGGTGCTCCTTCAGTGCTTGTGTAGGCAGTGCTGGCAGTTTTTTCAGATCAGCCCTAGTAGCATCATTACTGTAAAAATAACACAAAATGCTCAGAAAATGAAGCACCTAACAGAGCGAAAAATCAGTCAATCAGAATCACAGAAAAGAGACAGAAGACACAGAATGCAAATCAAATTAATTAAAATAAAATATTTTAATTATTATTATTGTAATAATAATTGTGCAAATGATAATAATTTTCACATGACCAGTCTTCATCTTGGAAATGACAATCAGGGTTATCAGGGCATTCCACGCATACAAAATGTGCACACTATATATAACGCATACTGCAAAAATTAGGGTAGAATGGCAGTGTGGCCATTCTGAACACAGAATGATGGAGAGGTTGAGAGGAAGTGCAAGAGGTAGAGGAGATTGAGTCAAAGAAAACAGTGACAGAATAAAGCTGGAAGGATGCACATGTGACAGATTTGTAGCCGAGATACTGTGTAGAAAGTGTTTGTGTAAGTGTGTGTGTGTGTGTGTGTGTGAGAGATGGAGAGAGCCAGAGGTTAGTGTATGTAATTTAACACTGTTTATCCTCTGCATTCCATTTCCTCCCCTCTGTCTCCATTCCCAGGGTTCACACCCCCATATCTCTTTCTTTCTCTCTCTCTCTCCATCTCTCTTGAATCGTGTGCATGTGCTTATGTGGGAAGTAGAGTTTGATATACGGATCTGCTTTCACTCTGCAATGACACACTGATAGAGACTTTGATAGCACGTGAGTGTAAAAGAGGTCACTGGAAGGTGATTCATTCATTCAAACCATCCTCTTACCTCGTGAAGTCTCCTTTAGCTTCCTGTGGGAGAAATAAAGACATATTTTAGTATCAATAATGAGTGTTTGATGGTAGACGAGACAGCTTGGAAAGATCGTATCCTCTGATACACAGAACGGTGCATGTGTGTCTCAGTAGGGGATGTAGTCGCAGCCATCTGGACTGAATCCTCCAAAAGGTCAAACACACATAACATACCTGATACTACACCTGGATCACACATACACAGAGTTATAAAGGAAACCCATATTTCTCCAAAGTATTTCCCTCGCATGGATAACTTACAGTACAAAGGAAACATCCTGTTTTAGATTTAAAATAAAGCACCCTGCCAGGCTGAAATACTGTAGTGACATAAATGTGACTCACACGTGTATTTGAGATATATGAACTTTATGAAAGTTCATTGCAAGGTTTATGAAGGTGCACAAAATGATGAACAGCCCCACATGATCTTACCTGTAAGATATAAGAGGCCAGTTCAAACACCACCTCGCTTTCCACCTCTATGAGCTCCTGGAGACAGACAGAGAGAAAGAGACCCTTAAGTTCAGGATCACAGCAGACAGGACATCTCCATTAATCTGTCTCTTATCTTATCTCTCTCACTGTTAATGACCTGATCTGCTTACTTATCACTGAAGGGTCTATCCAAATCACTTCAGCTATTTCCTGTGTAATCAATAGCAGGACAAAGCCACATACACACACATGGGTTTTAGGTGAGGGAGTTTTTGAAGTGTAGGGGGTCTTGATTACTTCAATGACCAAGTTAAATGGAGCGATTCATTACCTTCGCTTAACACAAGAATTTCAGGAATGTCACACACATTACTGGCATATATTGGAAAGCTGACTCTAGAGTAAAGTGTGAGCAATGAGCTCATGGCGGGAATGTGCGGTATGTGACCAGTGATACACACACACACACACACACACACTCACAAATACGGAATGTTTTTTTGGAAGAATTAAGCACTTTTTTTTTAAACAAATTAAAATGGCAGAATAACAGCTGTCGCAAATATTTAATTATATTTATTATATATAAAAACTACTATTCAAAAGTTTGGGGTTCAAAAGATATTTTAAAATGCAATTTATTCCTGTGATGCCAAGCTGAATTTTAGCACCCATCACTCCAGGCCTTCAGAAATCATTCTAATGATTTGCTGCTCAAGAAACGTTTCTTCTTATTATTATCAATATTGAAAACAGTTGTTCTGCTTATATTTTTGTGGAAACCGGTTTTTTTTTTTCAAGGAAGTTCAGCATTTATTTGAAATTGAAATCTTTTGTAACAATGACTACGTTTACATGTGCACCAATAATGCGATTATTTCCAATAATCAGAGTAAGGACTTAATCACAGTAAGATGTTTACATGACACGAGCAAACCTCTTCACTCCAGTTTACATGCAATTTTCAACATTCTGATTATTTGCAGAAGTATGGTTACATTTACCGTCATTATTCGCATAGTCCTCAGCACAAATGATGAACTCATAGGTGTGTTACTGGCCACTGTCCACTTACATCAAATGCAAAACATGGTTACAGACGTATTGGAAGGTTATCTGGTGTCGTGATGAATCTCACAAAGTACCATTATAATCTGTTATTTATAATCTGAATCTATTAGCTTAATCACATTATTTAGATCAAAGTATTGCGTTTACATGAGGTAATGTTTAATCGGAATATTGCCAAAATCCCATTATAATCGCTTTATGAGGGTGCATGTAAACGCACTCAATGTCTAGTCCTTATGGTTACTTCTGATCAGTTCAATTCATTATTGGTGAATAAAAGATTATTTTAATACCTTACTCACCCCAAACTTTTGAATCATAGAGTACATAGGGGTGTGCGATATATATCGTCTGCGATAATATCGTAATTGTTGTTTTAACGATGTATGATTTGACATTATCGAGTATTTTGCAAAAACCATTCAAAACATCCCTACAGAGCGCACGCATACATTACGTGAAGTCTAGACTAGTGCGTGTGCGCATTTAGTGTGTTTTCTTTCACTGCATGATTCAGTCTATTAAAATGCATTTAGAATGATCACAAATTCAAGACATGATGGCAGAAAATTTATATATTTATACCACTTCATATAGTTATTCAATTTCGCACGAAGAGTGCCGTTTTTCTCCAAAAATTACCATGATTACAAATGTGACATTGAATTCAATAAACAATAAGTTAATTAAGAGACTTACGTTTTAGACACCATATTGCTTGTTTTTGCTCTATTTCGCCAACAAAAATCAGAGTTTGACTCAAAAGGTAATGGACACTTTTAGAAAAAATTGCGTTATAAAGGTATAAATGCCCATAAAATGTAAAAATCAGTTTCAACTTATTGGAAAAGATTAATTTCTATCAGTATGAACTGACCAACACACAGAATATGAAGAATATTAAAAACATTAGGAGTCAGCTGTCTTCGGCAGTCCTTAAGGTACCAGCACAATAACACACTCAGCAAAATATCGTCTAATTATCGTTATCGATAAAATCCCAGAAAATATCGAGATATAATTTTTTGTCAATATCGCACACCCCTAAGTGTACATGAATAATAAATGTAATATATGTTAATATACGTGCTAGTGAAGAGCTTGGTACTCTGCACATTCTTACAGTACCATCAGTCAATCAGCGTTGCCATGATGTCATTTTCCAGAGAAGTCTGTAATGTGGCATTTATAAGGTGCTCCATGGGCACAGATGGAAGTAACAAATGGATGTAAAGGGGCATTAGCTAATACTGCCCTCTAGTGATAGAACAGTGAAAACAGTTTACCTTGCAGATGCAGGACTTTGCATTGAGGAAGAACAACTCTATTGTGGCATTGTCCTTAAGGTAAGAGATACTTTCTATGTAGAACCTGTAGAAGAGAAAAAAATGTACATCAAAATATTTCTAAAGTTTAAAAACATCACAATATGCACAATTCACAGATTAAGACAGCCAAACACGATTGTGTAGTTGCGAGTATGTGATTTAAAATTGTTCAGTATGAGTAACCAATTCTGAATCCACTTTAGCAGGTTAATTCAGACAGTGTGAGAGAAACAATGTATTAAATACGCAGACTCAAAGACCAATCACTAGAGGGCATCATAAACACTATATACTCTTGCTGTCTCCATCCCTCTCAAAACCCACAAAAAGAAAACTATTTCCACTGTGCAAGCTTCATTTAGCAGTCAGATTAGAGTTAGCGGGAACTACAACAACAAACAAACACATAAATAAGTCATTGTCTCAAAATCTGCATAAATAATTAAGTGTTCTCAGCATGGCATTTTTCATTTCAGCTGAAGGCTGAAGCTGTGACATTCACACATGGACTGTTACACAGACACACACATGCATAGACATATATGTACAGATGTATGTAAACTGATAACATGACCTTGAACATACACTGAGGCATACAATGAACTTAAAATAAACCCTACGACACATTATACACGAAGACACATGCTTTTTGAATCTATGGCTGACTGTTAAAGGGGTCATATGATGCGATTTCAATTTTTCCTTTCTCTTTGGATATAGGTAGCATTATTTGTCAGAACACCGGCCAGACAGGGCATCACAATATGGTAAGGGAAGTAACATTTCCGTCACACGCTTGAGGTATTCGGCCAATCACAAC
>NW_015554222.1:225213-226354 GCF_001515605.1 Sinocyclocheilus anshuiensis
GGCTTTTAACTTTTTGTCTCCTGGCATAACATATGCTTCAGGTAGTGATTCAAGCACTGTCATCCCATCTAACGGTGTCCTCCCCACATACATCCACCCACCCACACTGAAGCTCCTCAACGCCTCCTCTGACAGGAGGTGTCAAAGCTCAGATGCTCCGAGCGCCTTGAAGACCTGCCAGACTGTACGAGCACACACACACACACACACACACACACACACACACACACTGATTCACACAGGACATCATGCATGCAATTTAAAATGCACTGACATGCAATAGCTCAAGCAAAAGACATACAACTCCGCATGCAGCTATTAGAGCTAAATGCATGTGTGCGTATGCATGCATTTAAGTGTTTGTGTCTGTGTGTGACCCAGAAAAGCAAAGTGATGCAAGTGGAATAGACTGAAAGAGAGAAAAGCAATCCACGTGTGTCCCAACAAATGGGTGAAATGCTGGGCTATTTTAATGCTGAGCTTGACAGCAATAAACCAGCATCCACCCACAGCGAGCGTGGTGATGTATGACTGTGTGCTGAGTGCGACTTACACAGTAAAATACTTTGAGGAAACACACAAACGTGCCCACTTTAACTCTCTCGCACACAGACAGAGTCATAAAAACGCACAAGGGCAATAAATATACAGGCTGCTCTTTGTACTGGTAATATATCGAAACAAATCAACCCTCCTAGCAGATATCTGCTCATGCTCTGCAATTCAAACCCAGTCTGATTAACACTCTGCTGTTGGCATGGTGTTCAAATTGCTGGGGGTGTTAATGAGAGGAACGGTAGATTGTGATTGGCTGTGTTTTCGGTAACTGCCAGTGAGCTGTGGTTTACTGACTCTGCTAATTTGAAACAATAAACAAACACATACACAAACCCCCCAACACGAAAACACTTTGATTGAAGTGTTGACGCTAATTCATGCTGGAAGTGTTAAAGTGTTTTCTTTTTTAATATTCAGCTGGGATTTTCTGAACTAATATGGACATTTATATTTTGTTCTCTCTGTAGATAAATATTTATTATACATATATATATATATATATATATATAATGTAGTGTTGTCAAAAGACCCGGTATTTCGGTACCAAGTCGGTACTAAAAAAATGAAAACGTTACGGTACCAG
>NW_015554222.1:226380-226573 GCF_001515605.1 Sinocyclocheilus anshuiensis
ATAAATAAAATAACTTAGAATAAATAAATAAATAAATATATATATATATAATATATAACTTTAATATGTATGGTTTATTATATATTTTATTTTATATTATTCATATTTAGGGCTGGACGATATGGCCAAAATTTATATGACGATATATTTCTTAATTTCAGTCGATACGATATAATTCCGATATCGATATGAA
>NW_015554222.1:227031-249986 GCF_001515605.1 Sinocyclocheilus anshuiensis
GAGTTGCTGCAGAAAAAAAAAGAGCAACAACAAAAACATGCTGCTAGAGACGGGCTTATTTAAAATGCAAACTGATTGTCTGCCAGCAGGAGGCGCTTTGAGAGCGGCAGAAACATCGGTTTCCCCGGTAACGGCTGTAATCAAAGCAGCTCCGCTCATAAACGCTACTTTATCAGATCAAATGAAAATGCTATCGAAACTTTTCTGAAGACAGTCGGTTCCCTTCAGAGATACATTCATACAAAACACCCGCGCCACGTTTTGATTTTGAAACACACAGTGCTCATGTTTATTCAACAAAGTCAAATGCCACAAATAAATCAATGTATGGGAAACACTGGTAATGTATATCGAAATATCGGAAATGTGTTTAAAAATCATATCACCGTTATTGAAAAAAATTATATCGCGATACATATTGATATTGAATTATTGTCCAGCCCTATTCATATTAATAATAAATAAAATAAGAAATATGTATGTTTGTACGTATGTATTTATCTATCTATATATATTTATAAACATATAAACGTTTATTGTCGTTTTGTTGTGTTTTTGTTGCAGCTGTACTTACCTAACGCAGAAGTAAAGCACAATCGGTCCAGATTTCTTAGGAAACTCGTGTTCCAGAACACGACGATCTAACTGCAACCAGCTGAAATGACTCCTGAAACATAGCCCAAGAGAATTGACTGAGAACATCTGTCAGCAACCGGAAATGTCTTGCAACATCTTATTTTCTCATTTATAGCGCCACATAACGTCATAAAACATCATGTGGAAAATGAGCCAAAAGAGGGCTGTTTTATGTTCAAGAAGTCATCACATGCGCATTTTCATGAATAATTTAGCCAGTGATGACAAAAAGCACTCAGGAAATTATTGCATTGATATTCGATTGCACACTGATATATAATCTTTAAAAGGTAATTATAAATCCAAAAGTAGATTCTACTTATGACATTATACATATATATACATATATATATATATATATTATATATTACCTAATACATTTTATAAAGTACAACAATCTATATTAATAAATTATATGAATATTTATACAATTTATTAACATATTATTTTGATTTTCTGAAGAACATGAGTGAAGACAGAAATGCATTTGTCCATTTGCATGTTGTTCTTGGCGAATGCAAACTGTCAACCCCATGTTGGGAAGGATGTACAGCGGGTTGGATCAAAGGTCACCTCACAACATTTCAAAATCTTTGGAAACCACAAATAACACATTCCACCAAGCACACCAGCAGTGACAACAGACGGGACGCTTCTCTTGAGTGAGTGAGTGTGTGCCTTAAAGAAATCACACAAACATCTAACAAATGTCGCACAGCAGTAGGTCACACTGTGTAGGACTAAATGAAGAGCTGGTTGTCATCATCTCCCTGTGGAATTATCACAGCATGCTCACTCATCCAGTCCTGGCACAGTCAGAGAGCTGAACTGTTCATGATTACACCTTTTCTCATAGATTACAGGCAGATGTAATATTTAATAGGATGTCTTGGGTATACGTACGTCTCATCTACATAAGAAATTCCAAAATATTCCTTCTCCTTCAGGTTGAAATGGGACGCCACCAGGTCTAGAAGATCCTTTGCCATTAGCTTGGGCTGAGAGAGACAGAAAGAAAAAAAACATGTTTCATCACAAAAGAGATCTTTTGGTTTAGAACGTACACACACCCAGACAAAAACACCCAGATACACACACACACACAAGGTCAGCGAGTTGGCAGGCTGTGAACGTTGTATTCTGATGAGTATTGATGCACTGCAGTGACTCTGCAATTTCATGCCGACTCTGTCTGTCTGCAGTCAATGTGTGTTGCATCTTGAACAGAGCTTGATTTGCTGCACAAACAGTATCGGAAATATGCTCATGCAACCGAGATATTTGCTTTTAAGAAGGATTAATCATTATTTTTAATAATACAAAGATGTACAGAGCACTGACAAACACCCAGAACAATCTGGAAAACTGAGAGACACCAGTCACAATATCTCTGATTCTGCAAGCTTTGGGCTTTCCCTTTGTGTATAAGTGATTGTAAAGTGTGTGGTAAACCATGGGTGTGTCACTGGCTGAAATCACTGGTGTCCTGGGACATCTTTGTACAGCTTACCATCCTACCAATATATCCACACACAACCATTAATGAGTAGAAAGCATTTAACTTCCCTTAACTTCCCTTGACCTCTTGACGTCAATGTCTTATTCACAATATATTAAGTGTTAATGTTTTTGAAATAAGATTCTTATGCTCATCAAGGCTACATTGATTCATTGAAATCATAATAAAATCACGATTTGAGCATGCACGATTGCCAAATTGTTTTATAGCACGATTTTTTCTGCACCCCCGACTTCCCGCAGTATGCTATCCGAACCAATCAGAATGCAGCACGCCTAAATGGAGCGCGAGAACAGAACCGGGTATAACGACAGATAGTAGGATACAGAAACAAGGAAGATGAGTTCAGGACAGGAAAAGGACTTGGTGCCCCCCCAAAAAATCAACATCAGGGGTGTGGGAGTACTTTGGATTCAGGAGAGATGATTTATCACAGAGCCAGGTAATTTGCAAGCCCTGTCGATCTGTCTTTGCGGCAAAACAGGGTAACACAACAAATCTATTTCAACACCTGAGGCAGTGTCTGGGAAGCTTTTTCATGACTGTCTCAGCCATGCCAGCATCTCTGCAACTTGAAGAAGCCATTGCCTCTGAGGTGAACAGCTACCTGCTTACTCCCTCTATCGACAGTGAGGAAGATCCTCTTCTGTGGTGGAAACTACATCACATTAACTTCCCAAGATTGAGCAAGCTTGCACAAAAATATTTGTGCATTCCAGCTACAAGCTCACCATGATCTGAGAGGGTGTTTAGCAAAGGAGGGAATGTGGTGACATGCCAACGTTCATGCTTGAAACCAGAAATGGTGGACATGCTGGTTTCCATAGCAGAAAACCTTTAAACATTTAAAGCAGCTAATTTCTGCCACTGTTCTAATTGTAGTTATTTGAGAGACTTTAGTCCGGGTTTTTTGTTGTTTTGATGGTTTGATTACCCAATTTTTGTTTTGCCATATGTCTGTTCTAGAGACATTTTGTTACACCTTTACTTAGTGATTATTTTGCCTTATGTTTGTTCTAGAGACATGTTACAGCTTTTTGATAAAGCTCTAATTGGTTTCCTTTGGAAATATGTTTCAAATTCACACTGAATGCTTTTATGACTGTAAGTGTGTCAAAATCGCGATTAAAATCAAAATCGCAAAATTTATCAAAGAAATCGTGATAGGTTTTTTGTCCATATCGCACAGCCCTAATTTTAAAATGTAATTTATTCCTCTGATGCTAAAGCTACATTTTCAGCAGCTATTATTCAAGTGTTCAGTGTCACGTGATCCATCAGAAATCATTCTAATATGCTGATTTGGTGCTCAAGAAACATTTTTTATTATTATTAATGTTGAAAACAGTTCTAAAATTGAACAGTAGTGTATGTTTGGGGTGTGTATGCATACATATTTTTTTTACAAGGCTCTGCCAGTTTTTTTGTATAGTTTTTCATAAGGTCTATCTGCATTTATGTGCACACTTATTATTGATGAAATTATGTTAATAAAGTCTGAGAAAGATCAAACTAGTCAAATTAATTTAAACAAGATGTGTACTCGATATACACATGCATTGTGTGTGTGAGCCTGTGTTCAAAACACTTTAATTACTGTTTCAGTTTCAACACAGACCATTTTGAAATAAAAACACACATAATACACACACACACACACACACACAAAACAACATCACTCTTTATAATATAGCCAACCCACCCACACACCCTAAAAATAGCACAGCAAAATCTGGAGCAAAAGTACAATCACTGCCACAACCTTGGCTTATGGAAAGAAAGAAAGAAAGAAAGAAAGAAAGAAAGAAAGAAAGAAAGAAAGAAAGAAAGAAAGAAAGAAAGAACTAGGGGTAGATTACAGCCTGTAGAATTACAATATCATCATTACTTATGTTGTGTAGTATGAAATTTTAAATTGTAATGTACGTCTTCTAGCTAAGCTTTGGGCTAAGGTAGTTCTTAGTTGTTGCAAAACCTAGTGAGCTACCCACCTAGATAACACTTAAGAGTTATCTGGAGCATAAGAGCACAACAATAAGCAGGGGTTAGTTCCTGTGTGATTTTCCCAGGGGTTCATGAACCCCAGTTTGAAAAAAATCCTGCATTAGAGTTGTTAGCTAAATAACATTTGTTAATGCTAAACCCTCCCGTCTTGAGTGTCTCAAATCATCTATTTCAGTAAGGATGCCACCTTAGAAGGTAGTTTCCTATGTAGAGAGCAGAAAATGAGGCAACCCACTAGGTTTTGGAACAGATTTGTGTCAGAAGCAAATCATCATCATAGTTTTAAAAAACCTCAACGTCTACTGAGTCTGCAATTATGGTCCTCTCTGATTCACCACTCTCCCTTCAGGTCTGATCTCAAAAACCCAGCTTTCAGCAAGACATCTTGTTTTAGATATTCTTTTATGGCATTAACATTGTGCTTAATCAAAAATGAAACATTAAATATTGTGAGATTGTTCGCCTCTGGTTCTTCAGGTGAGACCTGCAACTCTGTACCACATCAATCAATTGGCACATTTAATCTCATCATTCAAAGCAACGTGGTGTGAAACAGCTTGCTTCCTCAATTAGCCAAAGTGAATGTGTAAGTGTGTGTCTGCGGTAAGAAGAGGAAGTGGGTTTAATATGACCGCAATCTTCAATCTGGACCCATTTTTGGTGGTGTATGTGTGTGTGTGTTTGTGCAGCTGAGAAAATAAAGAGGGCTAAAACTCAAACCGTGTCCATTTTCTTAAAGAATGGCAGTATATTTTATCTCTTTCCACCTCATTTTCTCTCTGATTAGCCTCTAGACTTGATTATGACAGTTACTGATATAATAATGTGTTCAGAGTCTCTGAAATGTGTAGATAAGAAGAATAAAGAAGTATTAATATCCTGTTAGTCTGCGTTAAGGGCCATCAATATGAGCGCTATATGGTTTTAACAGATTTAATGTGGGATGCCTATCATCTCCTCTCTGCCATTACACTTACTGAGGTTGATTCAAATCACAGACATATGTTTCCACATGGAGGAGCATGTGATAGTGCGTGTGACTGTGAGGAAGAATATCCGGACTGTTGTGATTTAATATCATTAAACAGTGGGTGACTGATCAGGACGGAAGAGCGATGACAAGAACACACGCCGTCAGGTCTTGTCAGGTCTAGATCACAGAGATGAGAGATGTGAGTCGGCTTTCATCACACGGAATGACTTCAGCACAAAGCAACGCTAGGGTTTTTGTTCAGGATTTATCACTGTTAAAACACATGTTGATCTGATCAAGAATGCAGACTAGATAGTGTCCTTCTCTCTAAAGCCTCCTATACACTGTAAAATAACAGAATTCAAATCTGAAGATGTAATTATATAAAGAAAGTGCATTTACACAGATGTTTTTTACATTTACATTTTTAATCTGACACAGAGCCAGTGTAAATACATTTATGAAGGAAGTGCAATTGTGGGAAACAATGGGTCTGTTCCAAAACAAAGTGAGCTGCCTTGTTGCCTATTGTCTAAACAGGCAGTTACCTTTAGATATGTCACTTTACAAGTGGTTGATTAGAAATGCCCAATTATATACATCACAAACACACAAATGGTGCCCTAATAAACATAAAAAACACAGCAAACACAAATAGTGTGTAAAACAGGCAATTTTCAAATAGACTGAACAATCTTCATTGATTTTTTGGTGTTACATGGTTATAAAATTCTCACATTTTAGCTAACATTTCTTTCATTTCGTCTGCCATCTTGGATTTATTTTTTCACCAAGCTTATTGCAATACATTCTGTAATTGCTTTGATGGAAATTTGGCCAAAAAAGGTATCTAAGAGATATCTAATAAGTCTAAAACTAAGACCTTATAGTAGTTTAAGTGTATCATCTAGCCCCTCAAACTAAGGGTGTGTGAAATCACAATTTTGGATCGTCTGCGATTAAAATGTCTCCACAATCTGCTTTTGAAGAAATATCGTAGTATTGTGCTACAGCACACATTCTATCAGTTGCAGTTCTGGCTCCTCCGTCTCAATATATACTGTACAACGCGACATACTTTCACATCAAATGTTAACTCAGCGGTACAGTTACACTCACGGGACACTGCACTGATTCGCAGTCACAAAAGTACATTATTTGCATGTGCTTTAAAGCCTTGCTGGTTAAACATTCCTCAATGTGCTGAACACAAAAGAAGATGTTTTGAAGAATGTGGGTAACCAAAAAGTTGCTGGTCCCATTGATTTGATAGTAGGAAAAAATAAAAAAATACTGCAGAAGTCACTGTTTCGTTACCCACATTCTTCAAAATAACTTTTATGTTCAACAGAAGAAAGCAACTCCTTCAGGTTTAAAACAACTTGAAAGTCAGTAAATGATGACAGAATTGTCATTTTTGGGTGAACTATCCCTTTAATTTTAATAAAACAAAAAAACAAAGAGAAAAATCACTCACTGCTCTTGACTTAAGAACTTTAATACAGTTGCTTTAATAAGAATCAATGTATAATTTATACAGTGAAGTGTTTAGTGTATATAGTGTTTTATTTTTATATTAGTTAATTCAATTTCTTGATTGCTACTGCTAAATGCACCTACTGTATCTGAAAAATAAAGCACTGTTTGTTTTATTTGTATATTCTGTGTATTTGTAATGTGTATCTTTGTTCTTATTTTTTAATAACAACGATAAAATAATGACAAATATTTTTACCTTCGTCCACTTTCGCCCATTTTGTTACCTTATAAGGCTTTGTTTTTAAAATAGGGAAATTAGTTTGGCTATACTGCTCAGACAACTTGCAAAATAGTAAAATCAACATGACAAAGAATCGTGATAAAATCATGAATCATTATTTTCCTGAAAAAAACTATTGTGGTATCATATTATATTTTTGCCATATCCCCCACCCCTACCTCAAACTCAAAGGTCTGTCTTCTTCAAGAGAGACCAAATATGCTCTTGTCAAACTCCTGACAGACAGTGTAAATTACAGCTGAGAGGAAGGACTGAGCTAGGACACAAGAGAACCACCAACCAACAGCACCTGCTTTGACTCACCATGGAAAATGACGAATACACACGCTAAACGCACATCACTCACAAAATTACAGCCTGCTGTGGAGAGACAGGTGGGAGATGCTAACGAGCAGTTAGACAGCTGAAAAACAGAGCAAGATTATTCAAGTTGGGGGAAAATTTTAACAAGACTGTTGACAGCTCTTGTATTGTAAGACTGTCTACCTTATTATAAACCAAAGTCATGTCAAAACTAACTGCCAACAGAAAATAAAAAAGGAAACACAAAAATTTACCTCCACTAAAGCCAATATAAACTAGATGTTTTCAACAGCACTGTATGCAAATAAGCCCTCAAATGATGAGACAGCAGCAATGTTCAGTCTCTAATGGTACTATAAAATCATTCACAAAATTATTGCCAGTCGCACAGTGTAAGATCATCCATGATAACCTTCAGAATGGTACATTGCCTCTAATGAGGCAAGGAAGAAGTGAGGAGGAAGAGGAAGCAGATAAATGAGGCTACAGAAAGATCCAACAGAGACCCATCAGTACAACCAAAACAGACAATGATTTCACCACTGCATACTGTATGTAAGGTGTTTTACATCTTAAAGGGTGTTTACACTGGATTTTAAGGTTGTAAAAGGCTTTTTTATTTGTTAGTTACTGTAAATTTAAAAATACTATCTACTCCTGTTTCCCCACAACATCTCATCTTAAAGTTTGTATTTAAGTTTCTTAAAAAAAGAGATTAAGCCTATACAAAACTGCTACAATTAGAGTTTCCTCCGTTTACATTTTAATCAAGAAGTTAGTTATGCCTTTTGGTCCAACATCCTTTTGCCAAGCAAATTATGCATGTCTCCAAATGTACAATTCAACACATATGTTTGCATACATGATCTTTCAAATGCACATGAATGGAAGTGAGTAGAACATAAAATCTAGTATACCAGTTACTTAAATTCACAGAAAATCCTGTAGCATTACCCTGTTAGGTACATTAACCTAACATCAAAATAAGGGAAAGAGGGAAGAGCTGTTCCTCAATGCAACATGCAGAAAAAAATAACTTGGAATAACAGCAGAATTCTCAAAGGCATGATTAACCTACACAACCTTCTCCAGAACATCCGCCCACATGGAGGAAGAGAGAAAGGAGGAAAAAGAGAAGTCAGAAAGCAAAAAGAACGGGCTAAATCTTTTAGCCAATGCTAAAAGAACATATATCTAAGGACTCATGACTAAAGTAGGACAAATGCATAAAGATTATGGAATAAGTGTTTCTGCAACAGCTCAATAAATCATAAACTGTAGAGAGAGTGAGGCAACACACTCACTACCCCTCTGCCTTATCCCTTCTTTTTTTTATCTCTTCCTGGAAATCCATTCTTTTCCTCTCTCATCCTCTTACCTGATTGGTCTCTCACCTCCTCTCCTTTCTAGATTTCTCTATTTATCAGATCAAAACTTCAAACCACAATCAACTCAACCAGCATTTTAGAGGACAGAAAGAAAGTGTGTGGAAAATGAGAGATGGAGGAGGCTCAGAAATTACATTTCTCTAACTATGATGGAGTTTAAACTGGATTGGAGTCTAGAGGAATCAGGTCACCTAACCGCACCGAACAGGCATGAGAGAGCGAGAGAGCATGAAAGAGAGAAAGACAAATAGAACTGAATCGAGCAGGTCAGAACAGAATATTAAAGAATAATAAAGATAGCAATAAAACAGAAGAAAATATAACAGAAAGTAATCAGAAGAAAACAAAGCAAAATATAATATAATAGGACATAAAAGAACCAAATGAGTGTTATAAAAAATTCAAAGAATTGAAATAAGCTGAAACAAAATATAAATATTAGATTAAAAACTTAATTATTTGAGATACTGTCTTGGCAACTAATTGAAATAAAATAAGTTGAAGTACTAAAATCACTAAAACTAAAACAAACAAAAATAAATTTAAGCTATATAGAAATATAAAAAAATGACACAAGCACATCATAAAATTACTAAAACTTAAATTAAAATACAATAATAAAAGCTAATTCAATATATTAATAAATACTATGAGAGAAAATAAATAATAAAACAATAGAACAGACAGAAAATAAGAATGGAAAATTAGAATATAATAAATGAGAAAAATATATAGAATATAACATGACAATAGAACAAGACAGAAGAGAATAGAACAGTATTATAAAATTTTATTCTTCATGTGTTCAGTGACTAGGATGCCACAGGCAGCGTTTACTTCATGATTAGATTTCCTGAGAAAGTTCATATGAATGTGTGTTGAGGAAACAAAGCTGTGCTGAGGAGACACTTCTGTTTATATTGAGGTCTGAGGGCTTGATAGGGCATGGGAGACAGACGGGGTTGTTATGGAAACTGAACTCATCCTGAGAGAAGATGTTTGTGTTCTGATAGTAGGATTTATGGAGTGTTTTATGCAGGAGGGGACCGCTGTATGCGTGGTTGGGTGGGTGACTTGAGAGGCTGCTGGTTTGGTGTCGTTATGGGAACCTAAGCCTGCCAGATTGACTATTGTGGTACTGATGTTTAAAAGACACTTGAGAGACATTTGCACAAACATATGATAGAGTTCATGTCAGGGCAAACTGATCTCAGGGTCTGTTTGGCTGTGAAATTGGAGAAGGGCATTGGAGAAGGAGTCATATTACATTTGCACACACAGAGCAAACATTTAAACTCATACATGCACACAGACCGATAAAAAGCCCCCTATTTCCACAAGACATTAATTAAGTCTCAGAGGACTTTCCAAGAGGAAACCTGAGGCCTTTATGACAAAAACATGCACCAAAACTTCACACCTATATATTTCAAGAGTTATTCAACTTTAATATTTCTGCACTAATACTGGACATTGTGCTGGTGAGTCAAACAGAATCAATTCTCTCACCAATACACTTAAAAACCTACAATATCACATTTTGGTCATGCTGTACCATTATCTGAATTGTTGTAAATAAAAAAGTATTTTGTCTTACCTGTACCAGGAGCTCCAATTTCCTGTCATCCAGGAGATGGACCTGACATCTCCGCCCTTCCGTCATCTGTTGTGGAGGGAGAGAGAGAGAGAGAGAGAGAGAGAGAGAGAGAGAAAGGGATTAGTGAAAGCACATTCACAGCAGGGTGAAATCAAGTGTAAATACTAGGTCATGGTGACAAAAATAGAAACTCTCCTTACACACATGCAGCACGATTCCCAGTCAAGCAGCAGAATTCAATCTCATTCTCTCCCACACACACGCACACACTTTTAAAGTGAATTATCTCACACTTCAGTGCTGATGGTGAGTATCTTTTTTTGACGTTTTAAGTGTATGTTGATTTAACTCCTCCTGGTTAAAATATATATTAATTGCAGACACACTTAACGTGACTACCACCAATTTTTACTACATTTAGAAATCAAATATTATAAAACAAATAATAAACAGGTCAAAAGAATGTCATTTCACTTACAGAGTACTTGCAGACTTTTATGGTCAGAGGTCAGAAATGAGATAATGACTACTACTTCCCATCTAAAAATAGTGTAATTTTAACACTTTGCAGATTTTTTGAATGACATATAAAAGCAACCAACCACAGTTTATTTAGTTTTTACTTGTTTAGGGTCAGGTTTATCTGAAATTGCCAATACCACAAGTACTGTTAAACATTAAACAAGTGGCTTTTACATAAAGAAAAATTTTGTAATGAAAATTCTGTTCTAGACCCCAATGACTTTCATTTTATGTACAAAACAGTCAAAATTTTCTTCATAAATATCTTTGTGTGTGTGTGTGTTCTGCAGAAGTCAGTCATATAGATTGGTATAACATTGACTAAATGATGACAAAATATTCACTCAAAAAAATACTCAAAACTGCAGTTAACTACATAAAATCACTTTGTATAGTATATACATCATAAGCATACACGTACATAAGCTTCTATTTAAAATGTATCACCGCCAAGAGATCAGGGCTTACAGGGCCTAATATAAAACTCCCCTCAATCAGCACTAATTGATGAAAGAGGGATTGTGCCATGTCAAATAGATACCTGCACCAGCACACAATCTGATTAGTGCTTTGATTGCCATCTGCCATGGTGAGAAATGTCTCTTTTTATCAAAGCCTGAGAGGACTGCTTATAATTAATATTAAATGGAGTCTGCAAGAAAAACAAACACACTAACAACACACTTTCCTCCAGGGTAAAATGAGTATGTGCATTCAGAAGGCCTCCCACAGGGCGTAGTTGGACGTTTGTAGTCCAGATGTATTCCACCTATGAAACATGTTTGGTTACTATCGACTGCACGCTCCTATCGTTAGATCTCAAATCACTGCTCACTCCCACTAGCTTTCCATTCACTCTCACAAACTATTTTTGTGAGTGTTTACTTAAGATCGCTGCTTCTGTGCCAAGCCGTATAGTAAACATCCCAGTACGAGCAGGTGGACAGACACATCTGTGAAGAACAGAGTCTGACTAACAGCTATGTCATCACGTGAGTTATACTGCCTTTAGGATTGAGCTGGTTTGACAACTCGAGTACAAAGAACCAAAGTGCAACCTGATACTTCCATTGTTCTTTTCCCTTCAAGAGAGCTTTTCATTTTTTGTTTATTTTCTCTTAAAGAAAAAAATGTTTCGAGGGATTTTAGAGTCTGTGAATGTGATACTAACAGTGGCGGTAGTTCACATCCATCAGTGGGCTTTCCGTCCGGTTCCTGTTTATACATCCTGTACGAGTCAGAAAGCAGTATTGCAGAGACTCACTCTCTCTATTGTGCCATATTGCGCTCTTTTTCTATTCCTCCATGCTTTCACGCTCTCATCCACCCCCTCTACCTTTATATGTAGGCCAAGTTAAAAGGAAAATGGAAAAAAGAGAAAAACACAAGACATTTCTTGAGCTTTTCAGCGTGGTGGTGTATGTAAGGACATCAGAATGGGAACATGTGGAGCGTTCTGGCTGCCATCAGGAAGCGGCGTCCCTGAGGAACACAAACAATGAGGCTGATAAAAGCAGCATGGCTCACATTTCCTCCACACACACGTGGGGGGAAAAGACTGGAGGAGGGGAGTCACAGGACTAGAAACACATCCTTTCTTCCCCTTCTCCTCTGCCTTGTTCCTGAGTGGAGCTACACAACCTCAAATGCACAAGCATGTGACAGACCACATGATTAATTGTGCGTGTGTGTGTGTCTGAACAGACTGGTGTGAGTTCGTTATTGACCTGTGAAAATGTTTTTACAGGGGGGACTTGACTTGATGAATTTCACTTGGTCGTGCTAACACTGAATCTAACTCCAACTCTATCTCATAAAAGCTGGTATCCTGTCTTCAGCATAACATGCCCTCAAGCAACATCTGTATTCTTATCCCTTAACCACTGAGTGAGATCACATTTCCATATAATAAAGACAAACCTAAATCAATATGAATGGGCTTACCTGAATGTGGTCCAGCCTTTAATGAGTTTTTTTTTTGTTTTTTTTTTAAATGTCTAATTCCTTCCCTTGAGCTGCACATGACCCAATTAGGTCAGCTCATCTAACTTTTATGATATTCATTTATGAGAAAATAAAGGGTAGCATAATTGATCCAAACCACTGCAGCATCATTAAAACCATATATATATATATATATACTCCAGTTTGGGGATGGGTAATGACAGCTCACTAATCTACTAGTTGCCCAAAAACCAAACTGATCCCCTTTAAAGCGTTATATAAACAACCCCTAAGAAACAGAAACCAGCCTAGTAATGCAAGACAATAAATTAAAATAACAATCAAATAAAAAATTTAGCTGATTATTCATTTGGGCAACCTAATAAATCAAACTGGACTAAAAAATTAAAATTTCCCAGCCAACACCTACTCAACATTTAACCTATTAAAAACAATAAACAAATAATAAAATAAATGAATGAACTCTAACTTAAACATTCCTCATTGTTCAGTATCCTTGTAAATATATCATAAACACAAAAAAACTAAACTTTTAAAAAAATGTGATCGATTATAAAAAATAAATAGTCTTACTCAATCCTTCCCCAAAGTACAATATCCTTGTAGACATATTATCCTAATTAAACACTCAAAACTAGATTTTTTTTTTTAACCTGCAGAATCCTATGGAATGGATTTAAACAAAGTAAAACAGAGCATTACACTCTTTTTGGCTGCTGAAAGTATATTCAAATCAGCCAAAACATTACATAAACAAACAGTGTGGTGGGAAGTGTAGAACTGTGAATGATGGTTGTTCCAATTCTGCGGAGATCTGTGAAGCTTTTTGAGGGCACAGATTCCATGTGGGCCTGTTCACAACAAGCAAAAGATGCAGAACCCAGAAGCCAAAGTTTGTGATGGCTGATATTGGGCTGAATTTCCAATCTTAAAGGTTAAACTTTATTACCGAACTTGCGGTAGCCTGAAAGCACTGCAGTTTGGTTATATCACCATATTAAATAGGGCTGAAACGATTCCTCGAATACCTCGAGTAACTCGAATAAAAAAAATCATCAAGGCTTCGTTTAGTCCATTTACTGTAACTACACACGGAACACCGTGTTTCCCCACGGACCATTATTACTGACGCACAACCCGATAAACAGACCATAGACTGTATAAAAACAGGGACCAGACTTTAAAAAGAGAGAGAGAGAGAGAGAGAGAGAGAGAGAGAAAGGGATTAGTGAAAGCACATTCACAGCAGGGTGAAATCAAGTGTAAATACTAGGTCATGGTGACAAAAATAGAAACTCTCCTTACACACATGCAGCACGATTCCCAGTCAAGCAGCAGAATTCAATCTCATTCACTCCCACACACAGGACATATTTAAGACCGTAAATCAATATGTTGGCTAGTTATGATGTCCCTACGTTCGCTATGTTTTGTGAAAGACTAAACGCCATTGTGCATAAAAATACCACAGAAAGAAAGTAGTTTTTTCGTTTTTAAAATAATCTTAAATATCAGTATTCAATGTTTTATGTTTAAAATAAAATATTATTTATGCATTTTAGGTATTATTATTATTCTTTTTATTACTATTATTTTGATTTATGCCTTAGTTTTAGTTTGTACTGTTTACCTTTTTAAAGTAATGTGAAATAGATTTTTGAATTTTTATTTATTTATTTTTATTGATATATTTGTATTTGCATTTTGAATGCAATTTGACAATTAAATACATTAAATGGGTTTAGTGTACTTATCCGATTACTCGATGGAATAATCTGCAGAATACTCGATTACTAAAATAATCGATAGCTACAGCCCTAATATTAAACCTCTTAAGGTCTGAGTCATGCTTGAAAGGAACACTTCCCACCACACAATAGGAGATTAAACCTGAGGCTTTGAATGAAGCAAACAGCATGCTGGTGATGGGAGCACATCCTTACAGCCTGAAGCTCAAGATGTCACACCTCCGCTCCACTGAATGAGAATACTCCTTACTGGGGTCTATCTGAAGGGGGAGGTAAACAGCTCTCAACCACAATTCCAGAATCTAACAATCAGGTGGTGAGAATGGTTTGTTTGCAGTAGTGTGTTTGTATGCTGTGTCTGGTGTGGGGTTACAAAATGCCTCGCCTGTAATCACTGAACGGTGAGTCACTTCTTCCTCAGCTGAACTCCAGTGAGGCACATTACACTCGCAATGCCCTACGAACCTGTGATGTCATTAAAATCACATAACACACATTTCAGTCACTGTAATCTTTGTAAATCATTGTCATTCTTTTATAGACAAAAAAGAATGGCTGCACAATTATATGGCTTAGTGTCATTTAATTAAAGTATATACACAGCATGTTTCTGAGTGAAGTGTGGCACTTTGTTCTTTTACACACAAACAACACATGATCCGTTGTTTGCAGTGTCTGAAGAGCAGTTCGGTTCACAGTAAATGCTGCCACACAAACTCGTCTCTGAATCTTCTCTGAGATTGGATCGCGTTTGGGAACATAACATCTGCCAACCATCTTCCCCAACTTGTAATGACAACTTTAGAAGCATTTATATTTGCCCACAAAAGAGAAACTTTAAGGCTTCCCTGTGCTTTTCTGTCAAAATAACAGCTTGATGGTTTGAAATTAAATTGAAAAAAGCCATAAATATTAGTATTGTAATTTTACAGTTGTACTGTAAATTATTATTATTAAGCATTACTATTAGCATTATAATATTTTTCTTAAATACTTGATTTTTTATTTTGCAGTGGAACATCACAATAGTAATATTTTTTTTTCTTTAATAATACATTTAATAATCATCAGCATAAAAATAATAATAATTAATAAAGATAAAAGAATAATAATTATTGTTATTTTATAGTCACATTGTGCAGCCCTACAGTCAAGCACAGCAAACTTGGAGCTTTCCAAAAAAAAAATTTTTTTTTTAAATAAATACAAATTTTACTTTAAAAAGAATCGCAATTAGATTCCCCCCCAAAATAATAAGGTGCCATTAATCTGATGCACAGTGCAGAAGAGACTATTACAGCGTAACATAATCTGATCTGATGATAAACCCACTCTCTAGTGCAGATTTAAGATTGACCCTGATGCCCTGTTTAGGGTTTCATTGCAGTTTATCCGTATTAAATCCTAAGCTACATGTTAGCTTCATATACACTGTCACTGAGCAGTATGATGTGTAGAAGACAGAGATATAAGAGCATTGGAATTAGTAAACATTCAATTCAGATCGTATCAGACACAAGACATTAAACATGGTTGGAGGTGACTGACGTCCTCGTGATGATAGACCGTCACATACAACCCTGTACACACAGCAAGGGGCATTTAGCTATTATTCCCCCTTGATGCACAACGACAACAAAATGACAGTGCACCACACTGACCACACATGCACATGGACACCACAAAGCCAGAAAAATCAATGTTCATCACAAATTCGAGCACGAATGGTGCAGACTGACAAATGATAAAAGTTTAGGCGACTACAGGTCTGTTTTCATGCCTGACCGTGTGTGCTAGAGAACATCAGCCTGCTAACACTGCTGCCCTGCACTGCAGACATCACAGGCTGAGCAACACAAAAAAAAGACATCCGTCACCCTGAACCGGCAGGACCACAGCTGCCTCGATAGACACAGCACAGTCTGCTTTGTTTAGTCTGTAGACAGACCCCAATCCCAGGCTGTGCCTCAAAACCTAATGGGCTGGGTATCGAGACAGCATTTTGAGGGCATTTATGATGCCAAAAATGTTGTCTAGGTTGAAAGCTCACATCTCTGCATACTTCTGCATCCTATGAGGATGTCATAGGACATTGCTACTAAATCAGATAACGCATCTAAGTCCAAAAATGCTGTTTAAATAGGCATCTCATTAGGTTTCAAGACACAGTCCTTTCTATGAGTGTATCATAGGAAACTGCAACCATATATAACATTGGAATGCATCTATGAAGCCCAAAAATGTGTCAATGTGACAATGCTCTACTGAGCTGTCTAGCTACACAGCATTTTTGGGTCAATGCAGCTATGATGCTGTCTAGGTAGGCAGTTCACATCTCATTGGACATTGCAACCAATTTTACTAAAGTGAAATACATCTGTGGAAGTGAGAAGTTTTTGAGACAGCCCAAATCAACATATCTTAATATTAGAGGCATTACGATCACATTTAATCATGAGAAAGAAAATATATTATGTATATACACACACACATCCCAAAAATGTTGATGTAATGAGGCTGTCATAGGACATTTCCTGTAAATCTAATACAGCTGCATTGTTCAAGGATTTTAAGGATATGACCGTGATGGTCACATGCATGCAATCCTTTTAAGTTCCTGTCACTATCCGCAGCAGATCTGATCATTTTCAGCTGTCAACACAGGTTAACAGGCTTGGAAAAATGGATGAATGAGTCTGAATGGGCAGTAATTGTGACCAAGCAAAGCTAATGAGCTAGTAAGTTTAGTAAGCAAACTCCTTAAAAAGCAACATTAATAGTTTGTAAAATCACCTTAAGGATGATGTTCGTCAAAACACATCAACATTATGAGAAAACGACGCAGTATTTCTCACATAACATGCCTCGGTGTTTCTGAGGTAACGTTGAGTGGCTAGCAGGCTAGCTGCAGAACAGTTTACACTCTGAGGACCCTCTTCACCTCCTAAAAACGGATTTTAACGATGATATCCTCCGTGTATGGTCAGTAATCAGTACTCTATCTCGAGTTTTAATCCGCATGACTGTAAAATGTGTGTATGATTGTTTAGTTAAGTACAAAACTGAATAAAGCCGCGGATTTAACGCATCCATCCTTCCATCGTCCCTCACTGACTGACTGAAGCGGGAAGCGCGAGACGTGCGCGCGATTTACGTTAACTTACCTTGTTGAAAATCGCTTATGCTCCCGCGTATGTGAATTCCTCACCGAATTAAGAGATAAATGTTCTCCAACAACAACAGTAATCCGAATGAGTTAAATCCGAAGAGAAAACGTTCACACGCCGGCCTAAATCATCCTCGCAGTCAGCATCATCCATGTCGTTGTTGTGATCCCCGGTGAAGCTGCACACAGGCGGAGCGGAGCGGACTGACAGCGGCAGTGCCAGCGCATCCCATCCCATCCCTCTCCGCTCTCAACGCGCTGCTTCACAGGGACCGCTGGCCCGCGTCCAGCAAGCAGCTCCGCACAACACTATTCACACACACACACACACACACACACACGAACTAGGCTAGCAGTCCCTCCACAGCAAACCCCAACCCTCCTCCTCCTGCTGTTGCTGCCTGCTCCTCTTCCTCCGCCTTTCCCCCAGTGACACCGGAGAGGCTGTGATACAAATAATTGTATAAGTAGGCTACCAAAATTACTAAAACTGAAAAATAAATAAAACCTAAACATAAATATTAAAAAATAATAATAATAAAATGACAAAAGCACATAAACTAAAACTTAAAATTAAAAGTGGTTTCACTGGTTTACACCAGGGATATTCAAGTGCTGCATTTGTCCAAAAATTTACCACTACACTACTAAAAGTAGCCTACTAGTACTACCATATTTTTAGACATGTATGGTTTTCTTGGAACTACCTTTAAGTAGGCTACTATTTAAATATCAGATGGAGATACATGTCCAAAATAGTATCATGTCTGAAAAGCTTGGTAGTAGCATGGTACTTTTGGAATTTCCATGATATCTCCACAATATTACCTGATATCCTTACTTTCATGTTGCTGCCACTTTTTGTAGAGGTTAAAATAGTATTTATTTGTATTTTTATTTTTTTGACATGGTACTATGGTAATGGCATGTTTTGGTTTGGTTTTGAAAATGTACCCAGCAGTACCATCATATTCATTGAAATTCCATGGGGTACAGTGCAAATACCATGGTATATGAATATGGCAACTTTTCAGTATGGTATATCAAAGTACCGCAGTATTACCATCTGACACTACGACTGTAAGGGATTTTCTGCACTGTGGAAAAACAGTAAAACTTTTAAAAGAGTGGACAAGAAGGTAGGATGTAAATTGTGAGCTCCTTGGTCTTGTGAAACTGCACACTCACTGACCAATGACTAACAGATCCACATCTGGATTTGCAGCAGAAACATTTGGGAATGGGTTGCACTCTTTCTCTCCCTCTGCCTTACTTCTTCCGCCCCTCCGTTTCTAATTCAGACTTCCCTTCCCGTTTGGTTTGGCCAGGGTGTACGAAAGAGGGGAAAAGGAGAGAGAAACGTTTGAAAGATGCTTTCAGACTGAATCCGACTGTTAGAGAGAGCTGATTTGTGTGAACTCACACAGACGTCTAACGGTCGTTTCACCGCAAAATCAACATTGCAGAGGGCTCAAGAAAACTTTTACAAAAATTAGAAGGTGTTTTCCTTTTAAGGGTCATAGCCTGTATGCATAAATTCCGCATAACGATTCACAAAATCTATTTCTATAATTCTCATGCCATGACAAATAATTACACAAAGAATTTACGTTTTTACTTTTTTAAAATCAGAGATATTTTTATCTTAATGTAATACAGCTTGTCCATCTGTGGAAATGGTGTGCAATTAATTCGTTCTGGTTGTCTTGTGCCTTTAGAAACAGTACAAAAGCAAAGACAAAATAATAGAAGGCAACATTTTCTGTCGTCATTTGACATTTTTAGATTTTCCTTCACTCATAAACTAAACACAACACGTAAAAGTTTACATGTAAAACTATGCAAGTGCATTAATATTTATGTTTTGTAAGTGCATTATGCACATCAGTAATTGAGGTAAGCATTGTTTAGTTTTTGATTGGTTATCTGTAACTCCGTTTAACCCAGGATTAAAAACTGACTTAACCTGGGGTTTAAAAAGAACCATGGAAAGTTTTATAGTGTGAAAATCCCTTAGGTTTTTAAAAGCAATGCTGTAAAAGTTGCATCTCTCTGCACTGGGCCATGATAAAATATGATACAGCACAGAATCATTTCCACAGCCGTTGGTTAAACGATTTTCAGCCTTGCTTTAAAATGTACTTGAACGATGGAGAGAAAGACTGCACTGAGGGTCAGAATTTTCCATCTCTCTTCATCACTCTCTCACACATACTCATGGGAAGACGTTTGAAAAGTAATTGAAAAACACTCCAAACATAATGCAATTAGGCTGCAGGCTTACATTTCATTATCATCCGACTGCTGGTGATAACACCATCAATAAACAAACTCAAGCATCCGAGATCAAATGAATCTCAATATATTTGTTGGATCTGATTGGATCTGATGACAGTCCAATCAATCATCTCTGATTTGAATCATTATGCACACTTAAAAAAGCTCTTTATTGGCATTGATCTTTCCAAGAACATTTAACACCCATGGTACCTTTCCATTGCACGAAAGGTTTTTTATAGTCAAAACTTGTTCTTTAGATTATTAAAAGCTTCTTTACACACTCACAAAAAAATTATGGTTCTTAGGAAATGTTCACTGAAAGGTTCTTTGGGGAATCAATATGCAATATTGTGCAATATAATGCAATCATCTATTGGTCCATTAAGAATCTATAACATTCATGGAACCTTCATGGTTCTTTAGAATATTAAAATGTTCTTCACACTAAAAAAAATAATGGTTATTTTAAGAACTGTTCACAGAAAGGTTTTTTGGGGAACATTATGGAGGTGCGCAAGGTGACTGAGAACCACAACATCCCGGCTGTTCGTATCGCTGCTGATTTTGGACACTCAGCCACAGCGGAAACACCACGGTCCAATTGAAACAGTCCCTCATGATCTCTCTGCGCTCTCTAATACATATTTTAACTTCATTTATTGGCTCCTTCCTCTGGGCACAGGTCCGAACAGTGTCACAAGAGCCCGTTGTTTAAAACAGGGAGAGTGTGTGTATTTCTGTGTGTGGATGGAGGGGAACATTTGTACGAAAGGAAACCCTTGATACTGTGGGGGCGTTTCAGAATAAATGAGAATGTCCAGGCTCACACGACTGTGATTGGTGAGAGAGAAGTTCTAAAATAAACTTCTGAAAGACCAATCCCACCCATGTCTGCCAGACCAAAGCACACAATTTGTTTTAATGCGTACCATCTTTTGTGTCTAAAGTGGCCAGAAGAATACAAGAGGAAGAGATTGCGATGTTCTCTGTGAAAATGAAAGGCTGAAATTTCCTTTAAAACGTATAAAAATATGGGAAACCGACTTCTCTTGCCTTCTCTGGCTTTCTCAATAAAGGAAATGTGGTTCTGGTTAGGAGTCTCGGAGTTTGGTTATTTCTGTCTCACTGCCTCAGGCTCAGAGACAAAGCAGGGTGTATGTGTGTATATTTTGAGGGGTTTGTTATTTTTCGGAAGGCAGTCACAAAGGTTACCCTTCTCCTTCTGCAGACATGAGTACAGGTTGCATGGCTGACATAAACCAAATTGGATGGATGAAGGATTGAATGCTATTTGTGTGTATGTATGCATGTGTAGTGAGGTTGCGGCTGTATGTGGCCAGTAATGTTGGAACTAGATTTAAACAGAGCTGACCTATAATTGAATCAAGATGGAGTTCATCCCTTGTCCTTGCTGCCCACATTCACACACAGACTTTCATTTTCATCTAGAAAAAAGCAACATATACACTACCTTTCAAAAATTTGGGGTACTTTTATTCAGCAAAGAGAGTGAAGCCTTTTTAACTGTAAAAATAATTAGAAATGTTTCTTGAGCAGCAAATCGGCATATTAGAATGATTTCTGAAGAATCATGTAGCACTGAAGACTGGAGTAATGATGATGAGTAAATTCAAAATATATTCAAATAGAAAAATGTATTTTAAATTGTAATAATTTTTCAAAATAATACTGTTTTTTCCTGTATTTTTGATCAAAAGCATAAGAGATCAAGAGCATAAGAGATTTTCAAAACGTTAAAACATTTGACAGACTCTAAACTTTTGAATTGTAGTGCATATAGGATTATACGACATTATAGTCAGTCAAACTTCAGAGGAGACTTAAAAAAATTATTAAAGGGACAGTTCATCCATAAATTAAAATTTGCTCACCATTTTCTCACCCTCACGTTGTTCTAATCATAAATGGGTTAGCCTACTTTTTTTTCAATGGAACTCACAAAGAGAAATTACGATGACTGTTTAAACTGCAGTTTCATATACAACAAACGAATATACTGTAGTAAATACAGGCTATAAATCTCTCTCTCACTATCTATCTATCTATCTATCTACTGTATCTATCTATATAGAATTCATCATATACTTTTACTTTTTTTTTTCCTTTTCAAATCTTCATGGCTCAATCTATGTTTTCAGTCCATGGAAGAAGGAAAATCATATGACTTTAAAACAACAGAGACAGAGTGTGTTTTCATTCTGAGTCTATATTCTTACGAATGGACTACAGTGAATCTCTTTTTGCTGTCTGTTTCATGCTGCAGTCATAAAATCTGCTGGGATGATAAACACAAAAACAGCAAACACCAAACCAAACCAAACCGTAGACTCTTTCATGTGCCATGTTCTCATCATCTCCAGCTCAGGGGCTGGGGGTGGACGAGCCACAGGGCTTTGGTGGGGTTCCGTTTTTAGGGTGTAGGATGTTGGCTGTGGGTGGAGGGTTTTTTTTATGAATAATCTTAGTGGTTACAAACCTCCTTTAAATCACATCAAAGATCGCCTACAGTCTCTGCAATGAGCCCTGGGTGAGTGTGTGCTCGTGTTGATACCGAAATTGTGTAATTCTATATGCAGAATCTTCACGAATCCAGGTGTGAGTGAGGTTAACAGCAGAAATTTATGGTATTTTCCTTACGGGAAAGCCGTGGTTGTATTAGCTGTGGGTCATAAAAGAGTTTCGGATCTTTAAAGGGATTAAAGGAGTAATTGTGCACCATAAAAGAGTTATCCAACAACATTGGGATGGACACCAAAGCACCTGTGTCTGTACAGGTGTGTATACTATTGGACTACTGAGGATCATCATAACTGCGCTCAGATGTACGTGAGAATGAATGGTCTAAAGAGACCTGTAACTTCTCTACATATAGAAGCCAGTACAGAAAAGGGGGCCATATGCACAAAGAGACCGGGAATGACTCTTTTTGTGCCTCATGTCAGCGCATGTGTGTGTTATGAGAGAAGAAAATGTGTTTCCAGTTAAATCCATGGAAAAAAAGCAACATACACCCACATGCGAGCACTTCAAACGTGTGTGAGATCTCTCCTGCT
>NW_015554222.1:250530-266747 GCF_001515605.1 Sinocyclocheilus anshuiensis
GCTGAAATTTCACTGCATAGCTTTACTCCCATCTGGCCTGTATACTACACACACACACAACCTAAACATCTAAAGCTTCTAGCCTACTAACACACCCACACACACAAATACATCCCACCGTATACATTGGAAACACATGGGACAAATAAATAAGATAAACAAGACTAGATAAACAACATTTGAATCTACTGGAACTTACTGGAACATATTCATCTACAGTTTCATTTGAAGTTTTCCATGGTTTTTTATGTGATTGTAAAGGTTTCTGTGTTAAAAGCCGAGTCATTCTGTTCTCATGCCTTTTTAAATATTGATTGAAGGTTGAACTACTGAATGCAAATCCATCTCTGGCAAACAGAAACTGACCCTGCTGTGAATGTGTACGAAAGAGAAAGAGATGCTTAGAAAGAAATTGTATCTAGACAAATATGTACTCGGTAAGTATGAATCCAATAAGAAAATTGTTACAGTATTTAGTGCTATAGATATTCACACAGTAGAGATGGCAGTGTGACATGCTTTTTAGGCTACTAGTTATTTCCTGGTAAGGATTTTAAAGTGATTCTTTCTGTATGTTACATCACTCCGTCAGTAGGTGGCAATAAGTGAAAAGTCTTTGGAAAAACGTCACTGGATAATTAAATCAAAAACAGATTCATTCAGACACAAATCAAGTGACTGTGTTTATGAATGATTCAATGAATCATTGACTCAACCGATTTGTTTAAAAATGCTGAATCATTTAGGAACTGATCAAGGGACTGTTTTTGAGTTATTCAATGAATCACTGACTCAACCAATTCACAAACATCGATTCATTTACAAACAAAGCTTTAGGAGTCAATTAACCACTCACTCAATAATTAATGTTTGAAAATGCTAATTTATTCAGGAATAAATAAAATGGCTGTCTCTGAGTGATTCAATAAATCATTCACTCAAATTATTTATTCAAATACACTGATTAATTCAGAAAATAATCAAATGATTGTTTTTATAAGTGACTGAATTATGAGTGATTCAATGAATCTGTATGAGTGATTCAATTAATCATTCACTGAATCAATTTGTTTTAAATGCTGATTCAGTTATTCAATGAATCATTCACTCAATTGATTAATTAAAAACAGTGTTTCATTCAGGATTGCTTAAAATCAACATCTAAAACCAATTTCAACATTGCCTTTTTAATTCTTGTTATTTTTCTGGCCTCATAGTATGTGTTAATTTCTTGGAATATTTTTAAATATTACATTGTCACATTGAAGGACTAAATAGAAAGCTAAAATGAGAAAAAATGGTGGAAAAAAACAACCCATTTTCTGCTAGGCGAACACGAACATATAAGCTAGAGTTATGATTTATCATGCAGAACGTAGCTGAGCCAAAATAAAAAACAAAACCTTTGTGTGTTATTCTCAATGAAGCAAAAGCTTTCAGAAAAGTGTGCTATAATTGTCACCAGTCATAAAGGACAGAAAAAGTGTGTGAGTCTGTGCGTAACCTGAACAGATTGCTGACTCAGGAACTGTGTAAATCAATAAATGAGATCTCCTCTCATATGTGTGTCTTTCACTGTGCGCATGTCAGCAGAATCCTATCTCTGACAGTGTGAAAGTACATGTGTGGGACCCAGAACATAAACCTCAGTGAGCATATGAGTCAGTAGAGCAGCAGAAACGACCCCCTCACACACATCACAAGACAGAGAGAGCTTACAGCATCACTTACAGCAATGGAGTCTGTTCCTCCTCCAGCCTCTTACACACTCCGACCACAGACCACATCACTGCTCTCACCATATACGGCCACTCTGTACACTCATCTTCACAGGCCGTGTAAGTTTGTGTGTGTTTAATAAAGAGCTCTCCGGGGAATGATGATCCATTGAAGAGGAAACCTTATCTAGGAGAGGTCTTAAAGGAATAGTTCACTCCAAAAATTAAAATTCATCATCATTTCACCCTCATGTTATTCTATTATTGTCTGTGGCATTCAAAAGGAGATGTTAGACAGAAAGATCATGATGCTCTTTTCCATATTAACAGTTATAGATTTCAAAGTCCAAACATGACCAAAAACATTATATGAAGTGCAGCGGAGTGGGAGATTTTTGGTAAATAATCTGTGAATGTAGACTGTTCCTCATCTATTTCTACTTTTTATGAAGTGCAGACTACTTTTAGGACACTTGCATAGTGCTTTTTATTTGTTTTTGGAGCGTGATTGAAATGAGAGCGAGTAAACAATGACATAGTTTAACATTTTGGATGAGCTATTCCTTGAAACATAATTGAAAAAAATGCTCTCTCTATTTCCATCAGTCACTCTCAGAGTCGTTGAGCTGTTTTCTCATGCTGTGTTTTAGAGAAATGCTTTCATGCCGCACCGTTGGCTATTTTTGTACGAGTGAACATCTTTAGTTGGTCAAGCATTCTTGGGATTCTGGAGAAACTAGAGCAATTTGGAGTTTGTTGATAAAAGAGTGAGTGAAGGAGCATTCTGGGCCACACACACATCTGCAGTTAATTAAACTGAAATTGATCTGTGTATGGACTTCAGGTGTTCTTGGATATAATGGACCCCCCAAGATAAACACACACACACACTCTGCACTGACAAATGTTTTTATTCCACCCAAGACACTCTATTTCTTCTTTCTAACACCTACTGAACTGCCTATTTAGACAATCCATTTAAAAAATAGAAACATTTTGCTGCCTTATACGTCAGTTTGACAATATAACTGGTAACAATTACAATAATGTATCCTTTTATTACTGCAAAGTATAAAGATAAAAAAAAAAATAATAATCTTGTGGATGCGCCAGAATTACATTTTTTAGCTAATATGATAAATATTTTCATGTCATAGCCTGACAAATGGTCGATATTACAATTCTATGCTATTTTGTCTAAATAAATAAAAAATAAAACATGAATCAATTGTTTTAAATTCTACACGTAAATTTAGGCATCACAATACTATAATGTACCAGTGTTGTTATTGTTAACTAAAACTACAAAATCATTTTTGGTAACTGAAATAAATCTGAAATTATAATCATTTAAATACTATTTAAATGTGAGATGTGGAAAAAAACGTGGAAAAAAAACCTGCCTTGGCAACTAACTAGATATGTTTAAGTACTAACATTACTAAAACTGAAAAAAAATAAATAAAATAGAGCTAAATAGAAATTGTCAAAAACCCAATGAATAAAAATGACAAATGCATATAACAAAATTATTAAAACTTTTAAAAATAAAATAAAACCTAATTCAAAATATTAATAAAAACTATAACAGTAAGTCATGCCAAATTAACTTTAATGTACAGCATGAAAAATGGATATTAATTTTGAGATTTGTTACAGATGACATTTACCATTGTTACCATTTTTATTTTAGATGACAGCAAATGTGGTCTAAATATAAAAAATGGGTAAATGAACAGACAATATTTAAATCTAAAAAAAAAAATCTTCCATTAGCCGATATGCTACCAATATGTTGCTTTCTAATTCTATGCTTATATGAAATATGGAATGGAGATAATATGTGACCCAAAAATAACCTCCCTCAACAAAAGCGTTATCAATTTAAAAGTGAATTTCTCACACATACAGTCACAAGTATATGATTGTGTGTCACTGTCAGAGTAGACTAAGTGGGCAGTTTCCACATATCTGTTTCTCTCCCACTGTCACTCACTCATTTATAATTAAACAAGTGTAAATAAATCAATCACTTTGACCGGGCCGCTGCATAAATGCCCATCTCAATGGTTTCTCACCAAAGCTGCGAGTATGTTCAGGTCAGGTGTGAGAACGGAGCCCTGATTGGCTGAATCTCTGATTGGCTGTGTTTTGCAGGCACTGCAGACATGATGAACTTCATGACCCATCACACAGTCTAACCAATACACAGAATATCAAACAGAAAGAAAGGAAATGAGCGGGACAGCTGCCCTTGACTTCCCTTCATATCACTTTGCTCAAACAGGAAGAAGCAACACTCTCTCTCACACACAATTAATCAATGCGAACTGATGTTTGCAGCCCATTTTTTAATCTGTCAGGAATTAATTGGATAAATAAAAGTGCTAACTTCATACAGTAGCAGAAGGGAACCAGACCATGCAACCAGAAGTGAAAGTTTGCTAAAACCTTCCACCAAGAACGATGACTATAAATATAACTATATTACCGTCCACACCAGCGGAAGATATCGTCTGTTTATTCTAAGCGCACACTCTTTAAATTCTTGAGCTCGTTATAGCAAGATTGATTCTGATTGGGTGTCAATGATTTTATTGTTCATCAGCTGGGAAAAATCATTCTGAAAGTGATTCCGACGATATTGTTTCTCTGTGCCTTTATCGTTATAGCTGTGGTGTGGACTCTGCAATTCTTTAATATTGAGAACTTTATGTTTATCGTTATCTTTATAGTTATCGTCCTTGGTGTGAACAGGCCTTTAGACTGTGTGTATCTTATCAAGACTAGATATGCAAATTTGCCTTGGGTATCCTGCCAAAATGTCTGGCTGTTTAAACACACACACACACACACACACACACACACACACACACATCTTTTCAATCCTTGTTTATAACTCAAATACTAATAAATCAGCATTTCAGCCTCCTCTTGACGCACTGATGTCACCATTAGTCACATGTATCACCATAGTAACAGAACATGGGTCCAGGTGCATTTATCTCTCAATTCCTGACTGGCACTAAATCAAATCTCATCTCAGCACACCTGTCATGTCTAGAAAGCCTTCCTGGAAGCTGCGTAAGTCAGATCTGGAATTCCTCAGAGCCAAGAGATCCTGCTTTAGACTACACATATCATAGATTAATAATATTACTTGTTTTCTGTGCATTAAAGTCATACTATGGTTATGTTTTGAAACATACTAAAACATAGTATAATCATAGCCAAACATAACCACACTGCAGTGAGCAGTATGCATGTATATTGTGCACAGTATGCAAGATTTCTGTCTGCAATCCCCTGATGGTCTGCTATATTTGCCAAATATGCAGTATAGAACTAGATCACACTGTGCTGGATAAAGTATCCCACGATGCAACACGCTCAACTTGATCTTACATTTTCAGCGTGACAAATTAATATAAACTGTGATTTTGAAAATCCCTTTCATATTATATAATCTCATTATATGAGATCAAGACAACACAGCAAATGGAATATGACATTCTTTCACATTCTTTGTTTTAAAAAATACTGTATAGAACCACGCAAACACACACACATTGCAATAACGCTATTTATACTGATGTCATTCACGTGTAACTTCTTTACTGACTTATTACGTTAGAGATGTGAATTATTGACACTCAGGCTACATGTCTTCGGTTTAGGCTTGAGCAGGGTGAGAGTGTGTTTGCATTAAATATTTTAACAGCCTAATGATGTGTTGAATCAGGTCATAGGTCACAGAGGATGATGTGGGAGTTTCTAACTGTAATTAGGGCAATTTTCTGGAATATGCCAGTTTTCATCTCTGAATACGACAGCTTGTCAAGGCTCATGGCAAAGGTCAGCCAAAGTCTTCATAATTTCAACAGAAAGTTAATTAAGAATCTCTTTCCCTCTCGCTCACCAACAAAACAGGACTATTCTGGGGGTCAAAAGTCAGCTGTGTGATCTAATATTCCTCTCTTAAAATGTTTTATTTTTGTACAGCAAGGACACATTAAACTGATGTATTGACGTGAAAAATGTATCACGGTTTTACAAAAATACTAAGCACAACTGTTTAACATTAACAACATGATCAGAAATGTTTGTTAAGCAGTAAATCAGCATATTAGAATGATTTCTGAAGGATCATGTGATACTGAACACTGAAGTAATGATGCCGAAAATTCACAGGAATAAATTACATTTTAAAATATATTAAAATAGTAAACAGTTATTTTAAATTGTAATAATATTTCACAATATTCCTGTTTTTGCTGTATTTATGATCAAATAAATGCTGCCTTGGTGAGCATAAGAGACTTCTTTCTTTCTACATATCTATATCTACAGTATATCTATATATCTGTGTGTGTGTGTGCGTGTGTGTTCGTGCATGTACACACTTTTATTTTCCTTTTCATTTCACAAATTAGAATCCACATTCCTTATGATTAAAATAAGCTTTCAACAATAAGCTAAACAAACTTCTCATAAATTATGATGCCATTCAGAGGTATTCATAGAGCTATATTTCTGAAAGTCATCAGCGATAATGAAAAACATACCATGCACTTTTAAAATGCAACTTAATTAACATGAAAATAGCATGCATTTTAATTAATGTGAAAATAAAGAGCCTCATTTTATGTTCCGTTCACATATTATCAACTGGCATAGAGATTTTTATCCACATCACCATCATGCCGAAGAGAATACATACATAATCATATTGCATAGAACACAAAACATCAGCCAACTCATACTCTCATATCTGTGTCCAACCCGGCAAATCTAAGGATTCCCTCATCTCAGTATGTGTGTGGCCCGGCCTTTTGGGTAATACACACTAATCACATGCATTTGACTGTAATCCCACTAGATTACACACACACACACACACACACACACACACACACACACACACACACACACACACAGGGATTAGAGAACTGCTGGATTGAGCCCAAAGCATACACACACACACACACACACACACACACACACAGGGATTAGAGAACTGCTGGATTGAGCCCAAAGTAATCTGTGTCACTTCACTAAATCAGTAAGGCATGATTGAATTACAGTGAGATAGAGGAGGCTATTTCTATGAATCGATATTTATGCTATACCGCTATTATATGACTCATGAAATCTGACTATTCATGGAAAAATCACATGCTTGGATTAAACTTCCTCTCAGTTTCAACTACATCAGTTTATATTCCGGTATGATAGCAAAGCATATTCACACGCGGCATGTACTACATTTTTCTTACCCACATGAAAGAAAAAGCTTTAGCAACTGCATCGCAACCTGGAAACCAACCAAAAGCCTATATAAGCAGTGGGGCCCCAGTGGGGCTCAAGCCGAGCATAGCAACACCTTGGTAACCAGCCAAAACACCTTATCAACTGTACAGCAACCAATCAAAACACCTTATCAACTTCATAGCAATGCTCTGGCAACCACTAAAAACACTGTATCGACTGCAAAGCAACATCCTAGCAGCCAATCAAAACACAATTTCACCGGCATAGCAACGCCCTAGCAGCCAATCAAAACACATTATCAAATGCATAGCAACACCCTGGCAACCACTCAAAACACATTATCAATTGCATGGCAACATCCTAGCAACCAGTCAAAACACCTTATCAACTGTACAGTAACCAATCAAAACACTTTATCAACTTCATAGCAATGCTCTGACAACCACTAAAAACACTGTATTGACTGCAAAGCAACATCCTAGCAGCCAATCAAAACACATTATCAAATGCATAGCAACACCCTGGCAACCACTCAAAACACATTATGAACTGCATGGCAACATCCTAGCAACCAGTCAAAACACCTTATCAACTGCATAGCAACACACTCTGGCAACCACCTACAGCATTAGAGGTCCAGAAAGAGATCTGGACCCAAATTCAAAGATCTCAAAATACTCTCACGCATTTCTTACATATTCTTTCAAGCTCAAATGATCTGAGTAATGCTGTCCTCATTCGTTTCATAACTCTATACTCCTACTGTATGTCAACTGTCTCATTTGAGTCCTTTTTATTTCTCTTAAGGATTTATAGAGATTTTAAGCTGCTACTTTAAATGAAACATAATTGAGAACTCCTGTAAATCTCCTGAGGCATGAAAGAGCAATAAACCTCCCCTCTGGGAAACCTGTTCGACTTGCATATTCATTTCATCACCTTTTGGTTAGATCCATTTTCAGCATCTGCCTTGCCTATTTGCATTTTTCAATCATAACAAACAGTTAAGTGTTTCTTGAAGTTGCACGCTCCCACACGCTCACGAATAGCATCTGCAGCCTAAACATCTGAAATTATAAGGCACTCAATCACACCGTCAGCAGCTCCGACACACACATAAACACACTCTGATCAGCATGATAACACCACTTCCAAAAGAAGCCCTGAAATCACCACCGAAGAATGTGCAAAGAGATTAACACACATTATGTTCTGGGAAAATACCATTGTGAATAAATACAGCTGTGGTGTATCAGCGTGTGTGTTTGGTTGCATCTGATGTGATGTTTACAGCATTTCAGTTTGGAATGAGACAAGGCCGAAGAGCTCCAGAAGGCTCTTAAATTTTCCCTCTCTGATATCACAGCGAGACAGGAAAGATCCTGGAGCAGCACGACCCATTTACCTGCTAAGCAGCTGGGAAACAAACTGACGGATTGTGGACCGAAGGGAGAAACGGACTGAGAAGAATAGATGTGTGTAAGCCAGACCTGTGCTCTCCACAGAGTTTGAAGTGGAAGAGTCCATTCATCAGCAGCTGCAGGGGTGGCACTTTGCCATCAAACAGGAGAAAATGGTATTTCCCTCAAATTCAAACCATGTCGTTTAATAAGAGGGAGGAAAACACTGCAGGAAAGACTGCTGAACATGGTTACGCTGAAACACACACACACACATACACATTGAGACTCAATCTAAGAAAAAGGAAATTCCTGCATGGACATTTCCCATGGTTCTCAGCACAACATCCCTTACAAAGAAGTAACATGCTGTGGCTCCCATCAGTGCTGTTATTGTTAACTAAAGCTATCTGAAATAAGATGAAATAAAATAAAATATAAATATTAGATGAAAAAAAAAACTAAATTAGAAATGTTGCTTTGGCATCTAACTGAAAAAATTAAAGTACTAAAACTTACAAAAAATTATAAAAAATAAAACTAAAATGGAAATAAAAAAATTAAAGCTAAATAAGAATATAAAAAAGACAAAAGCACATGACAAAACTTAAAAATTAAAAAGAAAAAAATCTAAAAATAAAAGACAATTCAAAATATGAATGAATACTATAATAGTATATTAAAAATACTAAAATAACATTGGTTCCCACAGTACCATGCATACACTGTTTACTATGGTACTGAATGATTATTACATTCATGTACAATGCAATTTATATGGTACTTCAGATATCATGGTAAAGTAGTGGTATGAGATGGTAATACTATGGTACTTTTTACCATGGTAGTGAAAATCATGTACCATTGTATTTATATGATAAAGCAAGGTACTTCAAAAACACCATGGTATTACCATGATACATGACCAAAATATAAAAAAATCAAACAGGTGTACCATGTGTTGTTTTGTTGTTTTTTTACTAGTGTTTACACTTACAAAAAGTATCAAAAAGTATAATGGCAATACCATGTTTTTTTTTAAATATGTACCATGGTAGTACCACACTATTTTAAATGTATCTGATAGTTGTATATTTATTAATATCAGTATTACAGTAAATACCAAAGTACCATGGTAACACCACAGACTTTTTTATAGTAAACAACCACCCAGAAAACTCTAGCAACGTACTAACAAGTCAGAACGCTTTAACAACTGCATACCAATGGCCTGCTAACTACCTACAACACCCTAACATCTTGTCAGCTATTTCTGCACGAATGTGACCACATTGTATTCAGAAATTGCAAACAACTAGATTGTTAGTGAAGTTCTGCAAGTAAAATGACATTAACCTGTTCCTTTCACCATCTACTGTAAATTAAAATATGCTTGTCAGAAAAAGTGAGGACCTTCCATTGTTTAGTTGTGTATATATCAGAACAGAATATAAAAACTCAACTAGACCAGTTACCATATGCTGAGCACTAAACTAACCTCGGGAGTCTTCACTCTCGCTCACATTCGCTCGTTCTCTCACACACCCTCTGAGAGACTCAAAATTAGCAGCTTAAATGGAACAAAAGCAGCTCTATGGGTGTGTATTAAGACAAAAGGATAATGCCTTCACTGAGCCTGATGGACTGTGCTGGGCTTTAAAAAGAAGAGAGAGAGAGAGAGACGGAGAGACTTGTTTTTCTGTTAAGTAGAATGAAAGGAAAAAGGGAGAGGGGGGTGAAGGGGTCTCCCAAGGAAATACCTGCTGGATCAAACACTGCTGCCTGCAAGGAAAGTGTATGTGTGTGTGTGTATAGATGTGGAAAGAGTGCATTAGGAAGCAACTATATGCTGAGTCCTAAACTAACCGCGGGCGTCTTCGCTCTCACTCACATTCACTCGTTCTCTCACACACCCTCTGAGAGACACAGTTAGCAGCTTAAATGGAACAAAAGCAGCTCTATGGCTGTGTATTAAGACGCAAGGATAATGCCTTCACTGAGGCTGACGGGCTGTGCTGGGCTTTAAAAAGAAGAGAGAGAGAGAGAGACGGAGAGACTTGTTTTTCTGTTAAGTAGAATGAAAGGAAAAAGGGAGAGGGGGGTGAAGGGGTCTCCCAAGGAAATACCTGCTGGATCAAACACTGCTGCCTGCAAGGAAAGTGTATGTGTGTGTGTGTATAGATGTGGAAAGAATGCGTTAGGAAGCCCCTCCTCGTCTCCTGGATGTGCCACAATGTATGTTCATCATATTTACTAGCCATGCTAAAGCCATTACCATCACATTGTACATGTGTATGTGATTTTATAGGCAATAACTGCTTGAATTACACTGCAGACACAGAGAAAACCCTCTGGCCAAACTCAAAGGTCATTTTGGGTGGTCTCTGTGAGATTAGCTCATAGGTTATACAGAGTTGTTGTTTCTTTTTGTAATCTTGAGATTCAAGTGGTCATATTTTTATGACCAATCTTAACATGAAGAGGGTCAAAAGTAACTTGGCTTTTCATCTGCATGTATTCTTAGAGAAGAATACAGATTTTTGAAGTATGTTTAATCTAAATATGAAATTTAAAATAAAAATAATATACCATTATATATGATATTATACATAATATAAATCATTAGTGGACAATTTTCCTTTAAATTACACACAATTGATACAAAATGTTATAATGTAAAAAATAATTTAATTTAAAGCACTAAAAATGTTCTAAACAGCATGAAAAATATAATAAATATTAATAAACAAATTTAATACCACTGGTAATTCAAAGCACCCAATGAGAAATGTCTGTAGCTTTATTAATTTCTGTAGGCTCTGTTTCTATAGCAGCAGCCGGTCATGCATCAGTCTTGGAGCAGATATACACTTTTGCTGTCATTTCTTCAGGTATGTCACAGTGAGACGGAAACTCTGAGATCCAGTCTGTTCTGTTCTGTTCACACAGTAGGAAGGTAGTAGAGACACAGCCTGAATACTGATCTCTCTCTCTCACATACAGATAGATGGAAGCGTAGACTCCTGCGGAGAGCTGTTTTCATGACCGTGAGACAATGTGTGACTCAAGCCCCTAGAAACCACCATAGCAACGCTAATGCGCTTTATAGCTCACAACACAACCTGCTTATGGCATGAATTCAAACAGGACGTCAAAACATCTACTAGAGTTTTACATTTCTTGAGTGAATGTGAGTGGCACCTGTACATGCAAAACTCACCACCGTGATGCCAGGGTGTTGCTATGCGGTTTCTAAAGAGTTTTGGGTGGTTGATAGGTGGTGAGTCTCTATGATATTCTGGTCACTACATATGGCTGCAGTCTATCTTTTTACCCGTTTTATTGTTCGTAAGGTCAAATTATAAATTTGATTTAAGGTATTATTCATGCTAGTACAAACAAACTGAGACAAATTACACGTGAAAGTACTTAGGATTAGGGGTTTATTCAAATCACTAAGCCTAAGTATAAGCTATAGTTATAGTGATATGAGCAAAAAAATATTATGTACAAATATAAATTAATAAATTTTATCCCAAAAAAAAAAATTAGATTTAGAATAGAAATTAATATTTATTTTATATATTTAAAAAAATGGCTTAAATGAAATAATATATATTACAAACATTTATATTATACATAAATATATATTATTCATTATTAATGTATTTAAAAATTAAATTAAATCAGATGTAAGGTATTATTAATGTCTGTACAAACAAACAGTGTGAGACAAGTTACATGTGAAAAGTATTCAGATATGAGCAAAAATGCTGTAATAGTGATATAAGATCAAATATTTTATATAAAAACATTTTATTCAGAAAAAAAAAAAAGAATAAATTGTATTGTTTAGTTTCTTAAGGAGGTGGTCACTTACAAATGATTGACTGAAAGTGACCTGTTCATACCTGGTAGATGGCACGGACCAGGACGTCAGGAGCTCTGATATGTGTGTGCCTCAATCTTCTTAGGGCAGCCGAGGTCACATCCCATAATGCACTGTGCCTCACACACATACTATCTCCCAGACTCATAAGCATCGCCTCCATAACTGACAAACACACAGGTACACGGGTGTGTGTTCAAATAATCCCCTCTCAGCACAGGTGTGTGTGGGAGAAGACGTAATCCCCAGGTAATGCTGCTCTCCTTTCTGCGTTCTCCTCTTTCATTTTCTCATTCCTTCTTCCTTTAATCCTCAGAAATGCCCCATGGGAGACTGAGATGGTGACTTCTGTGTGACTCAGATCTCGTCTTCGAAATGAATTCGGTCTCACTGGTCTCTCTCCCTCCACTGAAGGACAAATTCCCAGAATAACAGCTCTTGGTTCGCCCAGCACAAACATTCCCACAAATAGAGAACTATTGGTCCCTCTCTCTCTTTCTCGGTCGTCCTCTCCTTCTTTCTCTCTCCCTTTCCCCTACTTGTTTGTTTGTTTTAAAGCAACAGTCCCAGAGCAGGTCATCGAGGGGTTTTAAGCTCGCATGATGCTCTGAGACGCCCATCTAGGGAAGAGTGAAGGACACTTGTCCCTCCCCGCAGGACGGATCCTGCTCGGGTTCATTGGCCCCGGGCGACTGAAGAGATACCCGATATGTGTGTCTCAGCTTTCCCAGTGTGGCAGAGCAGCAGACAGCGCTACTCATGGGAGTTGAAAACTTGTTTTTCCATAAAAACCAGATTCCAGAGTTTTGGAGTGGGACATGCCGTTTGTGCCAATGTTCTCAGGGCACCAATTACCCAATTCAGACAAACAACTATTTAGGGGTTTATTCAAATCACTAACCCATTATGAGCAATAGTAATAGTGATATAAATAATACAATAAATTAACATTTTATAAAAAAAAAAGCAGTATTATTTTAGATGAATTAATTAATGAATATGTTTTTGACACATAAGTTATTTTAAATTAAATTAATTAATTGGTGATGACTTGACTGACCAACTTCACCATATCAGGCTTATATGGCCTGATTTATACTAACAGGCATGTCAATACATACGTCCAGTGCTGTATTTATGATAATATAACATACAGATGGTTCACTATTTAAGTATTTTGTTTAAATGCCATATTAAATATGTCAACAATTAGGGGTGGGCGATATAGCCTCAAAATTACATCATGATATTTCAAGAATATTTGCGATAATGATATTTATGACGATATAAAAAAAAATGGAACAACGTTTTATTGGTGATTGCAGTTGGCAGGCAGCAGCATTTATTAGTGCAAACAAAATAAAGGCCATTTTCTATCCTTTTCCAATGAGCTACTGTCATCAATGACAGACTACCTAATTCAAAGTCTAAATCTATTGTCATAAGGTGGCAGCAGCAGCTGTGTGTTCGTTCGCATTACGGCTCCGATGAACTGATCGCGGCCACTCTAGTCAATGCTTGTGTTTACACCAGCCACGCCGCGGCACGTTTCAGAAGCGGCTCTCCGTGTCGCTTCGCTAAAGATATGCGCCTCGCCTATTTTTGACGGTAAGATTGTGCGTTCGAATATGCTCTAGAACCGCTCTCGCGATACTTTGTCATACGCCGATCAGTCTGCGCAGCGCTGCTTCAAGTCGAACACACCTATTGTCATTGTGGTGTTGTTGTTGTGCGTGCTAGGGAACGTAAATGCGCCATATGTCATTGTGTCGCTATATCATTGATATCGCGATATGACACTTTTTTATCATGTAAAAATGTATTATCGTGGACGGTATGATATGGTACACCTCTATTAACAATGCTGTAAATCCTTCTTTTGATTTTTGCTAATGGGTAACTCATGCACTCAGCCTAAACACCATATACAGTGATTTACATTGTCCCTTATTTGAACACAGCACATTTTTCTTTCTGCAATTCAACAGAAAGCTTTGGTCAATAGTTAAAGGCGTCTGATCTTGAGAAAAGGTGAATGGCGTCTGATCTTGATTAAAAACTCTTCAAGTCTTAGGAGAGATTTATGGAATTTTCATATTGATGCTGGCATGGCATACTGTATGATCAAAGTTGCACACATCAATATTGGATTTACCATGATCAATAAAAGATTTATCATGGTGACCATAGTTTCAGCTCAAATGCCATGCAAGTATTAAAAAAAAAGAATATAGTAAACAACAAAATTGACATGACTTGGTATTAGACACCAATGTAAGATAGATAGATAGATAGATAGATAGATACTTAAAGTTTCATACATTTAAAAAAAATAAATTCCATATTAATTTATTATCAACAATAAGGAAATTATAGTTACCATGGCGATACTTTAAGAATTTTTGTGAATCACAAAGGCTACACACAAAGATGATCTAACTAATTTCTATGGTGCAGGCAGAGAAATGCAGTTGTTGGCTTTTACAATAGTAAAATCATATGATTACGGAGAGTGTAATGACACTAAACCTCATTCACTTACAGTCAGTGACAGCTGGAGTCTAATGAATAAGCACAGAAGCACATGCGTTTCTATTTGTGTTCATGCTGCTGTGGTACTGAAGGCCAAATACAGGGCTATAGAACCAGGACAACTACAATAACTCATTCACGCTACTGTCCTGCCATTATGCGGCTCAGTGCATATTGATTTGTGCACAATAAACCCGATGCAGAGTGTGATAGTACTATTGTAAAGCATAAATGTGAAAGTATTCATGGAGGAGCATGCATGCAGGAGAGAGAGAAACAGAATTCCTAAGAACCGTCTCAATAGCTTCAACTGAATGTTTAATGATCCGTTACAAAATGCAGATGTTTTTCCTTGAATTCTGTTCAATGTGAATGTGAAAAACAGATCCTTTGAAAAATACATGAAATTCACATTAAGTTGTATTTAATTGATGGGTTTTTGTTTAATGGAAATGATTGCATTTGAGGTCTGAAATTATCTCATGTGAAACATTGAGCGCACATGTGAACCACAAAAATCAGGGTTTTGTGTAAAATTATGTCAAATCCATGTGGTTTTTCTGGGAAATGTTGCCAAAAAAGCATACCAAGATTTTTGAAAATGAGAAAACAAGTATAGTTTGCACAAACAAACGTTGCATGTTGCTAGGGTATGAATGTTCCCCATCCCAAAACAAAATAAAATAAAATAAAATAAAATAAAATAAAATAAAATCATGTGACATTGGGAAAGTTGACCTTAAAAATTCATGTGTTTTTTCTCTGAAGGAAATAAGGACATAAAAACAGAAAGCAAGTTGTCCAACAATAAAGCAGCATGATGTTAAATTGTGAAATATGCAGCGTCCCTTGTTTCCTGCTGTGTTCTATTGGAATGTTCAGAATGTGCGTTCCCTGATTCTTTTGACTTTATGAGTCACCGGCTGCTGCTTTCCTGAGTGGTGAGAATGTCATCTGCTGTCATTTAAATGTGTGAATGTGTGTGAGCGGCTATTGTGTGGAGGAAGAGGATCAAATATTTAGAAATGGAGGTAGTTCTCAAACTTGTGTGTGTGTGTGTGTGTGTGTGTGTGTGTGTGTGTGTGTGTGTGTAAGCAGTCTATTTTGTGGAACCCTGGGAAAAGCTGTGGTATTCAGTGATTTTACACTATACACACACTTAGACACACAAAAGACAGAAACCATATTAATCACACAGATGAGTTGACCATGTACTTTTCACACAATCACACTCTATTTAGATTAGGGCTGCACGATTAATCGCATGCGATATTTAACGCGCATCTTGTCAGAAAGCCGGTTCTGTAATCAGCGGTAAATCTCCATCACCTGCGGGATTTCACATTGAGCAGCATTAACTACAACTGACGAGCTGTGCAAAAAATCGCGCGAATATGAACGTGGTTT
>NW_015554222.1:267484-269038 GCF_001515605.1 Sinocyclocheilus anshuiensis
TGCATCGTGCCGTGTAAACATAAAACCATGTCTGCATTTGTGATCGGAGAAATGACAAACAACAAAGCGCTACTCTACTTTGGATTTAAGCGACGGCCTGATGCTAAAACACTAGTCTTGTGCTAACCAGGGTTGATTGCAATTTTACTGAATTAGTTATATGATACGCTGATTAAATAATGAAATGAATCACAATTAATTACATATTTGCTTAAGTTTCTTGCTCACCAAAGCTGCATTTAACACCATAGAAATATGTTAGTTCATCTTTGTGTGTAGCCTTTGTGATTCACAAAAATTATTAAAGTATCGTCATGGTAACTATAATTTCCTTATTGTTGATCATGTAAAATCAATAAATTAATATGGAATTTATTTTAAAAATGTATGAAACTTTAAGTATCTATCTATCTATCTATCTATCTATCTATCTATCTATCTATCTATCTATCACATTACATTGACAAATAAATGGTTAGTTAGTTTAACACTATTTTTAAGATTTGCATTCTTATTCGTATTTTATTCGTTATGCTTTTTCCAGTGCTGTACAATTACTCTTAAACTTTCATTTCAAGTGCATTACTGAAAGCATGGTGCTTGTTTCCCAAACTGAGTTGAAATTTTTGTGCTAAACGAAAGCATGCCACAATACATAGCTCTATATCATTCCCAAATTCTTCCTCTTCTTTTCTTTCTCACCCAAACACACAAAAGAACCTGTGGCATCTTCAGTACCATGTGACAGAAGTACAAAAAAGAGAAATAGAGCTGTGAAACAGAGAGAGGGGGAGAGAGACTTGCTGTCCCAGTGCACCAGACCTGTTTGAAGTTTATGTTCACGTGCATATGTATGTAAGAGCGTGCGTGTGCGTGCTGACCTACTTCATTCTGCATATAGGCTAATAAGTGTTTGCTCCTGAATCTTTCTGTGATATCTATCTATCTATCTATCTATCTATCTATCACATTACATTGACAAATAAATGGTTAGTTAGTTTAACACTATTTTTAAGATTTGCATTCTTATTCGTATTTTATTCGTTATGCTTTTTCCAGTGCTGTACAATTACTCTTAAACTTTCATTTCAAGTGCATTACTGAAAGCATGGTGCTTGTTTCCCAAACTGAGTTGAAATTTTTGTGCTAAACGAAAGCATGCCACAATACATAGCTCTATATCATTCCCAAATTCTTCCTCTTCTTTTCTTTCTCACCCAAACACACAAAAGAACCTGTGGCATCTTCAGTACCATGTGACAGAAGTACAAAAAAGAGAAATAGAGCTGTGAAACAGAGAGAGGGGGAGAGAGACTTGCTGTCCCAGTGCACCAGACCTGTTTGAAGTTTATGTTCACGTGCATATGTATGTAAGAGCGTGCGTGTGCGTGCTGACCTACTTCATTCTGCATATAGGCTAATAAGTGTTTGCTCCTGAATCTTTCTGTGAGCATAAATATTTATGAGGATTATAATATAACAGAGCAAACCCACGAGAGCACAGAGGAGGTGGCCACACACACACACACACACACACACACACACACACACACA
>NW_015554222.1:269067-274459 GCF_001515605.1 Sinocyclocheilus anshuiensis
CCACACACACACACACACACACACACACACACAAACAACACACATGCACTGAGCCAGTGGAATTAAGCAACTCCAATCCAAGGCCACCAGCAGAAAGCATAGACATTTCCTCCCTAACACCCAGGCGCACCATCACACACCCCCAGAATGGCATGAATAGACTATTGAGAGAGAAAGATGAGTCAAAATGTGTGTGTGAGTGTGTGTAATGCTTTATGACAGGCCTGTTCCAGCTCATGTGAAATGATCCATTCTCTACTCTTATTTTTAGCACAAAGCTTGTTCATGTCTAAGAAACATTTGGGACATTTTGGGGGGTGATGCATCCTGTTTTGGGGGACGAATGTGACCCCGACTGACCCTGGGATCATGCACGGGTGTTTCTGGGAACAGAACATGAGATTTAATTGAAACCAGTAGACATCAAGTTCACATAGAGGTTGGAGTCATTTAAAAGGCTTTATGTTCTCACACATGCAGGAGATGGTGTATGTGTGTTTACGACAAGGCTGCATTCCAGTCTAATATTCAAAGTAGTCAGAACACACTTCATATCTTCCACTGATATGAGGAATGTGTGTGTGTGTGTGTGTGTGTATGGAGGAATTCAATTCTATTCCTCAGGCTCCTTCAGGGCAGCTGATATTGCAGCATTCACATGCTGAAGTTTGTGAGGGGTATATGCACTTGTGTGCATGAGTGTGTGTGTTGTGGGACGTTTTTTCCTCCCAAAGATCAGTTTGAGCTTGAGGGGATGTCTAAATGGAGAGGAAAACAATAAAAGTGATAGCGCAAGCTTGGTGTGTGCGTGCCTGTGTCGAGATCTATCTATCCAGCAAACCATCTTATGCTGGTTCAAGATGGGGTTTTATTTTCCAGCAGGGAACAAACCTCGGTACTCATAGAGTGATAGTTTCCTTCAAATGTGCCATTAAATCAGATTATGCTATTATTATGGTAGCTTGGTATAAGAATAGCAACAGTTCAGCTAACTTTAACTTGATCAGCAAGATTCTCCTCAAAGTTGTGCAGCCATGTCAATATTTGACCTGAGAATACTTTCAATACAAACATTAGAAAATTCAGCAATGCATGAAATGCTTTCCAAAGCCAGCAGCACCTGCATTTGAGTACTTGCATAGAGTCTGGCCTTAATGAATAAAGACAATAGAAATTATAGATAAAGACAACACACACACACATTTCACATACATTTTTGATTACAGACACAGCACAAATGCATTAGCAACTGTAAATGTGTTACTTTAGAACATTTTAAAGGACGGCTGACGTTGCACAAGCTCAAGTGCACACTTGCATATTAATCCACATTTTGTCTGCATCATGCCTGACCTGCTTCCTAATGGGAGGCAACAGAACGGTTAAATTTAACAAGCCTCAATTAGCACTCTACTTTAGCCGAGAGTTAGCGCACTGCCCAGAGACAAACTTTACGGAGCACACAATACAAGACCCAATTAAGGACACACACACACACACACACACACACACAGCAGTGATTCTACCTAATGCAACAAAGGGTCTCCAAGGAGAACTCCCGCGGCCCAATAAACATCAACGTAGAAAGAAACTGTTTTCCATAGCCAAACTGCTACTGTTGTTTTGCTAAGAGCCTTGGATTGAAAATCTGGCTTCGAAAACTTTGCAAGTAGTCACACCATATTATAACAGAGGAACATGCTGCGATAAATTAGTAACTCGACCTCAAAAGAGGAAACAAGGAGGAGGAGGAGGAGGTGGATGAGAAGGAAGTGGGAAGCTGAAAGGACAGGAAATAGAACAGAAGAGCATGAAATGGTAAACGAATGACAGAAATATGTGGGTAAGTAAAAGAGTAGGGCAGATAAAGGAGAAGTGAAGAAAAAAGGGTAAGAGGGTGAAAGAGACAAAAAGGACAGGGCTTCTTTCATTGTCTCAATCTAATGAAGCAGAACATATTTGTCTGTCACAAATGTCCAACAAGCGTAAAGATTTTACTCTTATGGAAAGCCCTCCAGCTACATGATTACATTAACCTTCTGAGAAGAAACATCTCACACATACAGTACACAAACACACACAGACATACACCCAACTCAAGTTATGCACAAGTTATTTGGAGTCTAATCATAAAACATGGAGTTGTATAAAGGTGAAACCCATTAATGAGTCCATTTCATGTTTCACCCTGAAATCCGAAAGACCTTGTTTGAAAAAGAAAACGCCTGTTAATGGACCATTAAGATTGTGTGCACTGTAACATTATTTTCATGATAATTAAATGCATTCCCCCTTCAATTCTTACAAATGTAATGCAAAAAATCTTATCATTAATGCAATGCGAAACAACATTTTCTAATTGTATTTTTTTTTTTATATATTTTATAGTAGCCTATATATTTTTATTATTTGATATTTTATTCTTTTAATTTCTAATTATATTTCATAGTCAATTAGACATATATTAACACTAATGTTAACACTAATTGTGGGGTTCATAATTATTATCATTATTATTTTTTTTTAAAGAAATGATTACTTTTATTCAGCAAGGATGCATTAAATTGTGACAGTAAAAAATTTAAAACTGATAATTTTACAGAATATTTCTATTTTAAATAAATGCTGATCTTTTGAACTTTCTATTCATCAAAGAATCCTGATAAAATGTATCACAGTTTCAACAAAAACATTAAGCACTAAAACAGTTTTCAACATTAATAATAATAATACATGTTTTCTTGAGCATCAAATCAGCATATTCGAATGATTTCTGAAGGATCATATGACACTGAAGACTGGAGTAATGATGCTGAAAATTCAGATTTGCATCACAGGAATAAATTACATTTTAAAATATATTAAAAAAACAACAGTTATTTTAAATTGTAAAACTATTTCACAATATTACTGTTTTACAGTATTTTTAATCAAATAAATGCAGCCTTGGTTAGCATAAGAGATTTCTTTCAAAAACATATAAAAAAATTCTTATCAGACTTTTTTACAATGCAAATAGTCTTAATTTTCTTAGTCAAAATATATCTTTTGCATTCACTGTAAAAAAAAAATCCTTATTGCCTTACATTTTAAATATGATCAACTTGGTTGTACAAGTCATTTTAACTTAAATTACATTAAACAGACTTAAAAAATCAATTTGAATGTCATATAACTTATACAAAAAAGCTGAAGTCACTCAACTTATTTTGATGAGTTAAATAACTTGCCATGACTTACTGATCATATCATTTTTACAGTGTATTTTTTCTGTTGCTTTTGGAGTGAAACATGGACGTGTTTTGTGAGATTCACCCACAACAACTTGTTCTCTCTGACAAAGCCTCTCTGGCTCTGTGATTATCCTGTGACGTATGTCTGCCGTCTGTGGGAGCTGCGAGTCAAAATCACTCAAACAGATGAAAATGAGAGATGGCAGAAAACAAACACAAAAGACAAGGGGAAGGAAAAAAACAGTGAGGGGAAAGAGGGGGGTTTGAGAAGCCTAGTAATCAGAGAATGAGAATGAAGCCCTTGTTCCTTTGATTAAATCTCTTTGTCTGCTAATAGCAATGGTAATGCCTTATCAACTGCTGCCGTCCCCCAAAATCTTGTCCGCCGTCCTCACAGGAAATCCCTAAATTACAACCGTGTTTCAAAAGAGCCAATCAACGCGACCCAGTGAGACAGACACACACCACACCACAGGCCTTTATTAAGACCAGCGCTGCCTCTTAAAGGCACGCCACAGCCTAAAGACATGTTCTAATGAAAACACAAGGCAAAGCCAAGAAAATCGGTCCATCAAAAACTTCCATCATGTTTCATTAGTCTAAAAGTGAACAGTTTTTGGGTGATTGGCAGCGTCATATTTTTCAACTCATCAGTCAGAGTGATTTTGGTTGAATGAACCATTACACTGCCTCGGTTGCCCTCTGACTGACAGCTCATAATTGATGGTTAAACAGGATGGTAGACATCTGTACCCTAGTTATGACCCATATGGACATACGATAGATTAAACATGCCTTCTTGCAGACAGACAGCTGAAGAAATGGAAGAGAAAGTGCGAAAAAAGGCAAGAAATTGTGAGATGAAAGTTTGTGAGAGTGGCAGAATCCAAATATGTAAAATTATCAATGAACATTTTATACAATAAAATTATATTAAAAATATAGTTATATATGTAAAATAAATATATTTAAAATTATAATAATATTTATATACTGTATATGCAAAAAAATGTTTAATGTCATTTGAACATATCAAAACAATCAAATAAAATATTTCTTCCAAAAGCACATAGATCTAAGAGAGTCTTTTTGGCCCACATGTATCTGACATGTTTCTACCAGCAGGACTTCAGATTGAGTTGCCAGTCTTTTTTAACTTATCTCAGCAGGTACAGGAGTATCTCAGATTGTAGTATGTTCCTCTCCAGCTGGTCTGGCCCAAAACTAAGAAGATTTAGTCTCGACTGTCATATCCATTCTCCTCTGGCAAGTTCTTGCACACGCATTCGATGCAAAGCAGCCTGGCTATCAAGAGAATCTCACATGAGACGCAGTAGAGTTTTGCAACATGTGCTAACAAAATTCGTGTTAGATCAGTTGAGTGGATGGATTCTGCTGCCTGCCGACTTTCTGACGGTGGAAACAGAGCTTTCTAAAGCTACTTTCACAGTAATGAAGAATCACAGTGAATCTGAGTTACATGCACACACAAATTCACATGCTCTCGCAGTGCTGGATATTATAGGGAGTACGTCATTCAAGTTAGTTTTGCATGTCAGTCTGCATGTACATGCATGTAGGCATCATGCCACAATGCAGTTAGAGCTAAGTGTCTACAATTTCTCCGTTAAAACTCCCGGCAGCTGAAGGGACAGCCTCAGGCCACAGAAAATGACAGTGAAGAGGAGGAGAGCTCTGCAGGGATGCAGGAAAAGTAATGTGTGTGAGGAAATCCTCTAATCAATAATTCAAACTACTGTAATTACACACATCTGTCTCAGCGCAAAAAGAGAGAAAGAGAGAGAGAGACGTAACGTGTACTACGGCATTGTGAAATATTAAACACTTCATGTAATTTTAGTGCACGACGGGATTCAAATTAAGCTGGCACACAGCAGCCATATGAAATAGGCATGAATGTAGGCCATTTCACCATCATGCAAAGAGATATACTAATGTTCTTTTAATGTCATTTGAAGATAGTTTGATAGAAGTGGTCATTTTCCATGGCCACTGTTGATCTGATGTCAAGAAAGTAGGCTGGCCAATGTATATAAATGTATATTACTGATAGTATTTAATGTTTTATATAATTTATATTGCAATTTATAATTATCATCACACACACACACACACACACACACACACACACACACACA
>NW_015554222.1:274556-280676 GCF_001515605.1 Sinocyclocheilus anshuiensis
CACATATACATATACATATATATATATATATAAATTAATTTAATAATATGATAAAAACTGCCTATATAATGGCTATGATATGTCGTCATATACATTTATACATATTTATATACATATTTTATTACACATTTAAAATGTATATATATACATAAATGAAATGTATATAATATTAAATAATATCAATAATATTCATAACTATGATTACTTTTTATATATAAATGATATAATAAATAATTTAATAGTATGATAAAAACTGCCTATATAATGGCTATGTCGTCATATATATTTATACATATTTATATACTTATTTTATTACACATATTTAAAATGTAAAAATAAAGAAAATGTATATATAAATGTATTTAAATTTACAAACTTATATGATAAAATCATCAGGCTTGAAATCATCATTCTATTTTGCATTTGTGATTTTTTTAAGAACCTGAATCTCAATGATTATTAAATGATTACTTCTTTTGATGGCACAAAGTGTCCACCCACACACACTTACACATATATAGAGATGCACACACCCACATACAGAACGAAAGCAAACCCATGTGTACACAGTTACACACACACACATCTGTATGCACAGAACCTTTACCCTGTGGCAGTTCCAGTAAATGACAATCAGTGCAGTGAGATGAAGCTCACCGTATTTTGTCTGCTAATGTGATTCACATAACTGGGCAGGTTGCTCCATGTTTTGGGGTAATCACAGTGATGTTTAGTTGATACCAGTATCTTCAGTGAACAAACACTATTACGCAACACTGTCATTCGAACTGTCACAGACCTCAGAAAGCCATAATTGTGACATTGACCATCATAAGAGGCATATGAAGCATGAAAACAACACAATTCACTGAGATTCTCTGTAAAGCACTTACACAGGTGCACATCCATCATGGCAACACATAATCGGCTAATTATCTCCATTGTCTCCTAAGCTGCAAGGATGCAGACAAACTAACACACCGTCTGTGTGCCGTCTCTGACAGTCCTTGATAACCTTGAGCCAGCATTCAAAAACACACAAGACTCATGGATCATCTCACGTCTTACCCTCTCCTCACTATTTCGCCTCAGCGTCCCCACCGGCAGCTTAAGGAGAAGCCTGCGGGTCCTACTGGGCGTTACGGCCGCCTGGACCACCATGGTGTGCGTGTGAGTGTCTGGTCCGCGAGCGTTCAGCGTCTGCTGTCCCGCCACAGACAGACGGGCTGTTCCTCTCTCTCGATCCGTCTCCACGGCTCCCTCCCACCTATTTTCCAGCCGGTCTCTCCTTGTTCCTCTTTTGAATGTGTTCACACCTTCTTTGCTGATGTTTCTTGCACTCTTTCTGTCCGTTTTGCCTCTGTCCCTGTGTCTTTCAGCGGTGGGTGTCCTCACTATGGTCCTCAGCCCATACTGTGTCGGCTTTCATACTGCTTCCTCAGGAGAAGCGCGTGTGAGTGAGAGAGCGAGTAGAAGGGAGGGAGGTTGTTGTCTCTCTCTCTCTTTCTCTGGTAGTAGCCGTGGAATGGCGTGTGCGCTCCAGATACGTCAGCCTCACTTCCTCCAGTCAAACTCAATCCAGGTCACTGGATTAATATGAGTATAATCATATACACACACGTGAGTCACGTGACGCTGCGCAAGAATGTATGTGTGTGTTTATACAGCAAAGTTCATGCTGTTGTGTATATGTTAATGTTTATGATAAGGGATAAAGTGTGTGTGTATGTGCTGTAAAATATCCATTCTCCTGCTCAAACAGAATATCTGATGTTTTGCCATCTGCTGTTCAGATTAGCCGTAAATCCCATGGCTGCTTTCACCAGACAGACCACACACACACACACACACACACACACACACACACACACACACACACACAAAGGGAAAATACCCTCAAGCTGCCAACAAGATTACACACTAGGGATCGTTGTATGCGTGTGTAGGACATTATCGCCTGTATGTCCTAACAGGGACCATGTCTTGTTAAAAACTGCACTAAACGCCTGTCCGTCCTTCTCTGCTCTTCAGAACTCAATGAAGCAAACAGACAGCTACACTCTTAAAAATAAAGGTTATTTATTGGCATCTGTGGTTCCATGAAGAACCTTTAACATCCATGGAAACTTTCCATCGCACTAAAGGTTCTTTATAGTGGAAAAAGGTTCTTTAGATTATTAAAATGTTCTTTACACTAAGAAAAAAAATGTTCTTTTAAGAACTGTTCACTGAAAAGTTAATTGAACATTGGTGAAAAAATGGTTCTTCTATGGCATCACTGTGAAAACATCCCTTTGGAACCGTTATTTGTAGAAGGTAGTATTAAGTGAGTTTTATGGAGATTGTTTGTCTGGAAACTGCAACTCTGGAAACTCGAGAAAAAATCTGAATCAATCTTGAATGAAAAAACTCTAGTATGCTGTATGCCTTGACAGCATTTTAAATAATTTACTCACCGTCATATTGTTCCAAACTTTCTTCAAAACAAAAAAGAAGGTATTAATAAGCTGGTTTTGTCCAGAGAATGGAAGCCTGTGGGGTCAAAAACAACACTGGACCCCACTGATATTCATTATACAGGAAAAAAAGAGAAAATTTTCCAAATTATTTTGACTGACCTGAGGGTGATTAAATGATGACAAATTTTATTTTGGGGTGAACTATCCCTTTAAGACAGCATTGGTGTGCTCCCATCAAGAAGGCTGTTTTAAAAGTATGCTGCCTTCTAAGATACCTTATTTTGACTAGTTTCTAATGCAGAAAAGGAGAAGGCAATCCCAGAATGCATTGCTATGAATTAAGTAAAAGTTGAGAGAAATATCAAATGCAAAAACACATTATTCAATGATAAAAATGGCCAAAAATGGACTTACATTGATCTGTATATATATATACAAAATTAAATGCTAAAAAAAGACTTACAGGGAACTATCTATATACAAAATTAAATGTTAAAAAAAACAACAAGATTTTTTTTAAATGTTATTTTCCTTAAAAACTATTTTTTATTGAATAACATGCATTTCTTGATATTTCTGAAATCACAAAATGAATCATGGCAAATTAATTTAATATGAAAATTTGAAAAGGCTGAGAACTGCAACTTCTGCATGAACAAGCAGCACTCATATTTACGGTACTTTACCAAATGTAAACTCTAGTTTTAACTCTGTTTGCTCTTTGTCTCATATTATTGCATTAAACATTTTAGTCACTCTCTCTCTAGAGAGAGAGAGAAAGAGAGAGAGAGAGAGAGAGAGAAAGCTAGGAGCTTTCCTTCTAATCCCTGCTCAGCATCATTCATTCAATAGCTGCTCTAGATTAGGAATATTAAAAACCGTTTCTATTTTTACAGAGCTACAAAGCCACTGAGGGTCTAGATGGCTCTTTGCCTTATATTGCATATATACAGGCTGTTCTTTATAGCTAAATTATGCCAGTGGTGATAAACCAAGATGGGGAACAGGGGAACTGATAAATTTGTCACACCGTGTGTATTGGTTCCCTCCCCACTCACACACTAAACCAAGCTATTACTTCCAGTGTAACCGTGACATTCTTAATACAATGCGAGAGTGGATAAAATGCCCAGGGGTACAAGTACTAACCCACACACACACACACACACACACACACACATATATATATATATATATACACACATACACCTTCCTGAGAGTTTTCTCCAACACAGCAGGCCATTTTAGCAAATAGGTGAACAACATGTCACCATTTAAAACATGGTAAATGAACCTGTCACACTCTCACTGTTCGGCAAAATGAATTTATCCAATATAATAACACAAACAAAATCTCTAAGCACCTTCAATAACACAAAAGAGAGAGTACGGCAGGTGATGGGGGAGGCTGTTCGAGTCTTGCTGAGATGGTTTAATAGAGTTCTGGAGCTCTGCCTCTGTTCTGGGACTGCAGGGGCTCGTCCAGACTCTGTTTACACTGCACCCTTCAATCTTAGCCCATGGCACTGTGTGTGTGTGTCTCAGATGGCGTACGTTGCAGTCTGCGTGGCTGTTATCCAAAGTGAGTTTTCATAAATTACCATAATTACTGCAAAACCCCACACACAGAAAAACATCTATCCACACCAACGCTCTTCTCAGAGGTCTGAACCCGGTCCTACATTGGTATGAACGGAAGACAACTGGATGGAGAAGGAAAGGGTTTCGTAATACTTATCGTGGGAAAGGGTGAGGCTGAGAACGCAGAATGAAACATGAAAGAGGGAAAACACGAACGCTGACAGCAATGGTTTGTTTGGCATGTTGGAATAATTCACTTCAGAGAAGCAAATTGATAACACTCCTGGGGTTATTGAGTCTACAAATGATCAACAGCCACTTTAATTTTCCTCATTAAAATAAAGCACATATCTGTTATCAAGCGCTGCAGATGGTTTTTGGAAATACTGAACCGTTTCAGAGGAGAATATTCACAGTTATCATAGACAAAACAAACTTATAGAAGCCGTATTCTATGATTTTATAGCTTTTTTTCTCCCTGAGTGAGAATCTTAGTCAAAGTATCCTGCGCTACATAAACACAATTTCAGTTATAATTTAGTTTCACATGATCATTTCACTTGACCTTCTATAGAAGCCAGTCTCTGCTTTGAAGTACAAAATAAAACAGGTAATTGTGACAAAGTTTACAATAAGGAAAACTAGTCATATTTTGAGTTATAAAGTTAAGGTAGATTTAAGATAGTTCTGAGAGATGAACACAATTGTTAGAAATGAAGTCATAGTGTAAGATAAAGTCACAAATAGGGGAAATAAAGCTGCATTTATAAGATATAAATTTTATGTATGTAAAATAAGGTTTCAATTATGTAATACAAAAAAACATGGTGTACAATACAAAGTTACAATTAAAGAAAATACATTTCTATTTATTAGATATAAAAAAGTATAGATATAAAGTCACAATTCTAAGATTTAAGGTTGAAGTGAGAAATAAAGTTGCAATTTGAGATTAAAAGTAATAGTGTAAGATATAATGTCATAATTATGGGACATTATATCTTAGTAAATTTGCATTTATGAGATAATTGATAAAAGTCAAAATTCTAAGCTCTAAAGTTGTAGTTACAAAAAATTAAGTTGAAATTGTAAGAAATAAAGCAAAAAATAATTCACAATTATGGGAAATAAAGTCGCATTTATGAGATATAAAAAGTTGATATTATCGGAAATGAAGTTGAAAGTATATAAAAAGTCATATTGTAAGATATAAATTCAAAATTGTAAGATTTAAGGTTGTAGCTACAAGAAATATAGTTATAGATACAAAGTTATAATGCAAGATATAAAGTCACAGTCATGGAAAATACAGTTGCATTTATGAGATACAGCATAATACTTTTCAATTACGGGAAATAAGTTTGTAATTGTGAGATAAGAATAATCATATTTTAAGACATAAATTTACTATTTCAATAAGTAAAGGTTTAGCAGCTTAGAAAATCCTCTTTTTTCATGATATGGTTCCTTTAAATATCAAACTGGCAGAAAAATCAATCCCAGACAATACATGGGAGTTGCCCTCTTCACCGGTACATGAACTGAAGGATGTCTTACATAACACAAGGCAAAGGCACACAAGGATCTACCAAAAACCTATTCTTCAACTCCAAATAAACCCCAACAGTGAGAGGGACCGAGTGTTTTGTCCCTGGTGCAATGTTTGAATACTGGTTGTCGTTGCTTTGTGAGCTGGAAACATGAAGAAAGAACCTGCAGTTTCTTCAGGCTGAAACATTGGAACAATGCCGTGTGTGTGAGGTGCATTTACAATAGAAATCACTGAATACAGAACAACACTACAGCACTGCCAAACACACAAGCCAAAGTCAAACAAACACACACAATGGAGTTTATCGCTCATTCTTTAGTGACTGCTTTCACCCTGTCCTCTAGTTGGCCGTTGTTACTTTTGGGAGACTCACATACACACTGTGAAATTGTGTGTGTGTGATAGAGGGGCAATAAAATGCAGTCACAGCCAGCTTTGCCCTTACACCACCCCACTGTTCCCATGGTGACCAGTGACAGAATACTGCCCGTGCCCTCTGCCATCACAGCTACTGAATCATCAACACAC